>NC_141146.1:3080696-3380788 GCF_053477565.2 Lygodium microphyllum | reverse complement strand
CAGTGTAAAAAATATCAAGTCTATGTTCATCATGAATCAGCCCAAGTTTACAGCAACGAAAAGTCGACAAAGAAAAGAATGATCATGGTGCTGTAACAGGTATAAAAAGAAATATGTTCAGCTACACAACTTTCGTCTAGTGGAAAGCTATCAATGCAAATCAATAGAAGAAGCTACCTTTGAGCTTTGTACTCCCATGAGCATGATCATATTGAAGCTTAAAATTAGATGGAACAATGGAGCTTTGTACAGATAGGTCTGCATTTTAAAAAAATGAAAAAGATAAGATGGAATCTAAAATATAACTGCCACTGACCTCCTTCACTTAGGCTCCACTTATTCTTGTGAAACTTTTATACCAAAGAAATACATAATACAAACAGTAAAGTGAACAATAGAGCTTACCTGGTCCTGTGTCTGTGTTACTGGCATGACTACCACTACCATAATCTTTTATAAGCCTCTCTTGAAGCTTCAGTTTTTGGAGTATTATATTAGAGGAGTGCTTATTTGCTTCCTTGTTGACCTCTTCGAGTTCGTCGTCACCTTCTGAAGGGGCAGATGCAGATACACCATCCCTCACAATGATATCTGGTGTTTCGCGACTTTTTCAACCGAACTTCAGCAAGCGCTTGAAACCTCTTGCAGGTTCTTTGGGTGGAACGATCACTACTATAGACTTTTGAGAGGAGCCCAACTTCTTTTGTGAGTGAGTGAGATCCGTATCAGAAGAATACTGAACTCCAGAAGAATCCCGAGAAGCAAGACTTCCAACTGGGGACTCCACAAGGGTAGCAGCAGAGGGACTGAAGTAGTCAGGAATGATAGCGCCTAGACGCTTCAAACTTGAGCTAGCCGGAGAGGCAGCTTTCATAGGAGAGACTCTGGGCGCATATTGCTCTCCACTTGCTAGATTAGCACGAAATGACGCAGAACCACTTGCTGATGATGCAATATGCACCACCTGGCCAGTACTCTCAGAGAGAAGTTGAGACAAAGTAGCACTTGGCACTCCCTTTCCAGCTGCTTCATCCCAAGGTGTGTGAGGTACAGAGTCTGGCTCAGATGCAAACTTACTATCGTGACGTTCATTAGTGCCCAATTCCATGGGAAATGAAACAATGTGACAACCCCTCTCAACGTGTGGCAATTTATCATCCTTCAAAAGTTCAGTAGCCTTGGCATCTTCGCATACAGCAAAGAAGCCACCATCTGAGTTATGAGTTACATCAACATCTGACAGCTCTAGAGTCTGTGCTTTCCCTTTCTCCTCCTCCTTGTAAGAAGATAAGGAAGCATCTGCAACTGGGGCTTCCACAGGAATGCATTCCCCATCGCTGGTGTCCATGACGCTCCTTGCAGATGCATGAGCCTCTTCATCAGAAATTCTTGTAGGAGTTCCTGGGACATCTTCGTCAGAACTCTTCACTGCTTCGGCCTTCAGTTTTGCAATCCCTGGCCCAGCACCAGGTCCAATGCCAGACCCTTTGCGCAAAAAGGGCTTCATTTCCTGAATAGGAGCAACAGAACTTTGCCTTATCTTGCTCATGATAGGAGCCTCCACTTTTATGTCAGTTTCAGTGCTCAAGAGGGAGAGGGAGACCTCCCCTTCAGGCATAGGAGATGGATCTGTTAATTCACCTGTCACAAAACTCTGCCTGGTTTGCCTTGGTCGGGTCTTCTTCTCTACCCTTGAACTTCTTTTGGGTACACTGCCATTTGGTCCTGATTGTAAAGCCTTGCTTGCTCCTGGATGCTGAGCAGGAATCCCAGCATCCTTGGAAAGCACTATCGCAGAGCCCGACAACTTCCCTGGAGATGGTTTCATGTTTTCATTCTTCGGGTCTGAAAAGCAAGGAACCAAGGAGGAAAGAGAGTTCTCAGGGGCATTTGAGGAACTAGGGGTCCTCTGGACCAATGGCTTACCCCAGAGTTCCTCAAGGAGTGGTTTTAGGGGAGATGGAAACTATTCGTCTGGAGCTCCCAGGAGTGCTTGAGTTCTTTTGAGATGCATACACCGACTTCTTTGCCCTATGAGCTTTTGGTGTCAATGCCTGCTCTTTCACCACTCGGGGTGTTAAGGGAGGAGAGGGAGGACTACTATCAGACCTCGAGTAATCCTTTGTCAACAATGGTTGAAGATTGCCATGCCCAACCATTCCATCCTCCTGCCAACAGATGTCAAATATTCATAACACATTAGAATCTATGGACAAAATCTCATGCCAAAACAAATTCAGCCAGATCTTTACCTGGAGTCTTTGCATATCCCTCAAGTTGGCCTAGAGGGCAAGCAGCTTGGCAGCACGAGCCTTGGCATGAGCTTTGTCATTGAGCTTGGCTGTTTGGGCATCCATCTCCACTTTTCTACGCTCTAGAGTTTCCTCCATCAGTCTTAGTTTGGCTCATCTAGAGTACAGCTCTTAGCCTTTTCTTCACCATCGCTGCTGCTACTGGTGTCCATAACATGGTGTCTCTCTTTACTCTGGCGTTCAGAAAAGTAATTGATACTACGAATCACGACCGACCCGGCCCGCCGGCTCCCAAATCGACCAACTTGAACCTTTTTTAAAGGAGAGGCAGACCACCTTCTAGGAGAAGCTCTTTGTGAAAGACCTTTGCTTGGGTACCCTTGCGGCGGTCTCATTGGGCTTACTGCTGCAAGCTCATCAGGCAGTGGCATTGGGCTTGTACATTGTGAAACTACAGCTTCATTTATAGCAGAACAACCCCCTCTTGTATCACAGTTATCATACACTTGTGAGGGACTCCAAGATACTCCTCCATCAGCCTCTTTGGTTGGATTTGGCAGCTTACTCTGTAACTTCGGCAAGCCATGCAGGACTGCCAATCTGTCAGACGCCCTCTCCTCTCGTGCGGTGAGCTCATAGAACCAATTGCAGGCTACACTGCAAGAAAAAATAGGAAAAAAGCAGCTGTAAACTTGGGCTGATTCAAATAGCTGCTCTCACTAGATACTCCTTGTTCCAGTTCATCAAGGCTGGCCACTTACATAATGCATCTGTTATGATTACTAGCTCATTCGGTTCTTCATAGTTTGTGATAAACTCCTGCACAGAAAGGTTGCTCCGCCTGTCAATGTTGTCCACTGAAAGCCACTCCTGTTTCATACTCAGGCTGCTGCACAGCCAGCCCAGCTCTGAAAAAAAACCAACCACCTACTCTTGTGTTACAAAAGGAGACCTTGATAGTGATATAAAATTTCACAGTGACTTGCAAACAACTGCTAGATCACATAGGGGTCGAATCTTCCAGTGAATTCGCCAGATTTCTTGCTTCAACTAGCTGAACATAGAGATGGCCCATATAGCTTGCTTCCGGATCACTGTCAAAAATACTTTTTAGAGATGACTCGACACAAAAATTAGTTACTGACATGCTAAATCAACAATTGAACAAAACAACTGATAGGAACCTTCACCATGTTGTCCTCTTAGATATTCTTGCATACTGGAGAGAAGCATTTGACAGATATTAGCCTATACAACTCACTTAAGAAGGAGGGTAATTCATTTATACCTATAATCACCTGGAAAGACTGGTATAACTGCCCGACTTGGCCAAACCAAAAGGTCCTTGAGAGCTGCTAGCAAAATATTATGTACATGCCCATTAATTCAACCGTCGAAGGCCTTAATCGTTAAAGGCCTTAATACATGCTGCTACGAACCTGTACTGCAAATATCAATAACACAATCAATTGCTACGTGAAACTAATCTGAATTTGGGCTACTATAAAACTAGAGTACTATACGAGATAAAGCCCGTTCTTCCAAGAGACAATGGTTGGAATTTACCTGCTCTCCCAAAAAACATATAGTGGATGTCATTCAGCTCATGTTATTCCACAAAAAAACACTTCAATCCCACAAAAAACACTTGAGTCCCACAAAAATTCAGCTTATGTCATTCCAACTCCTTCCCAAAAAACACTTCAGTCCCACAAAAATCCAACTCATGTCATTCCAACTCCTCCCCACTTTGCAAGGTGGAGGATTCGTTGCCTGCAATCATATGAAAATGGAAAGAATAAGGTCACCTGTGTTATAACATGACTAAAACACAAATTACAACCAAATGGTTCCATACTTACATGATTTAAATAAACATCTAACCAGCAGACTTCAAGAAATCGTTAAAGATTCGATAATCATTTTGATCAAGAACATATCTATCAGTAGCCTCATTGTATGTTAAATGTGCCAATGCAATAATTGACTCAATATCAACCATGTTTAAGTCTGTCACATCATAAGAGTATGTATGGTGTCCTTTCACCTTCTGATACCAACCAAGCTGAACCTCCATCCCTTGTGGTCGATCTACCAAGTCAAGACCTCGCTTGTAATCTACATACCTGCCACCTACCTTCTTTCGCATCTTTTGGACTCTTCCAAGATACCATGTACTATGAAGAGTTTGCATCTTCTTCAATTTTGTGGCTTTTCCATTTCTCTTGAAATTTGTGTCTCTGTTTCCACATGTGTCATCGTAGAAATAAACAGCACAATCTGACCCTATTCCAAAGAAATTTCCATTGGTTGTTGATGCTAATTTTCCTTCATTGCTGAAATACACTCCTTGTCTTACCCTTGTCAACCTATCTTTTGATAGTGTTGAGTTTCCATTGAGTTGACTCACCAAAGTAGACTTGAAGATGAATTTCTTGTCAACCTCCACCACGGGCGAGATAGTCTTGTTTTCATCCTCAATGCTTGCCTCATCTAGAATCCCATCCACCTCATGTCGAATCTCACTCAGAGCAATGACCTCGTCATCTCCGTCGCTGCCTTCAATGGGCCTATCTTCACCGCAAGGCTCCACAAAGTCATCGTGCTCATCGGCGTCACCCATTTCAGCATCTATCTTTGACCACATTGATTGTGTATCTATCCAAGGCTCTGTCCACCATTCAACTCCTTCGATTGTGCTAGGTTTGATCCCCAATGACTCACAAAGATCTTGTGCCCGCTTCAATCCCTCTTTCAATGCATCTATCAACTTTTCATCAGAGGAAACGCTCTCGTAATTCCCAAGATCTGCTTCCAAAATGCCTTCATGCTTGTTCAAATCCTTCCATATGTGTTCTTGTTTCTTATGTGCCCTTGAAAAAGTCACCCCATTTGATTTACATTCATGCACGGTAATCTTGTTCAAGCTTCCAACACAATGCAAAACATCTCCAAAATCAAATGCTCTTTCTTGCCCAACCATACCTCCAATCTTGCTGAAATAAATTTCTGTTGCATCCGATCCTGTGAGATGTAAAGGACACTTGAGATTTGGGAAGAAATCCCGAAACATCTTTATAAGTAGAACCACAAAATGACAAGAAAGCTGGGTATCTGTGTAAGCCTCTTTGCTAATGAAGTTTTTCTTAAGAGTGTATGTAGAATGATGATGAATCCATAATCTCCACAACTTGAAGAAGAAGACCACTTTACTAGCAAGCACCACACGCTCTCTCAAGTCTAAATGTGGAGACAAAAAAATGTCTATATAATCAGCAACAACCTGCAAATATGCCCCAGTCCCTTGCATGCTCCTCTCTTTTTTTTGCACTTCTATCATACATTTTTGAACTTGTCTAGAGACAATCACTTGGGCTGCTCTCCAATTTTGCCGATCGTTTCGTTGTATATCTTCTTCTCGTAACTTGTGTTGATCGATAGAGAAATGATTATAGACCAAAGCAACATGATTGAGTGTAATCCAAACTTGTCCAATCGCTAGTTGTCGAATAGGACTATCAAGAGGGTTCACAAGCTTCTTTCCACAATGCACAAAATCTTGATCATGTAGTCCATACACATTGTCTCCTATGATTCTGCCTTTGAGTTTCCATCCATCCCGTTTGATACCAAACTTTCTATCACTTTTTCCTAAATAGTCTTCAAGCATAAGCTTGCGACGTCTACTATCACCATCTGAAGCATGTCCAATTATTGGCCCTAGGCAATCCTTCCATTTTGCATTCCACATTTGCTCCACAAGACTCCATTGAGCTTTGATGAAATCGCTATCAAAGCGATTACAAGTGCAATGCACAACAAGAGCTAACCATGGAAGACTCTCATGAAGCGGGTTGACAATGAGCAGTCTTGCATAATGTCCCACTACGTGATTTTGGAAGGCATCCACTATTGTCTCATATCCTTGTGCTCCATCTCCAACAATGATAACATCATTTGAGGAGCATTGATGATCCTCTCCCTTTCTTCCACAAAACCCAATTAGAGTGTCATCCTTCGCATTCCATCTGCAAAAACATGAAGCTCCACTTTAACATCTTTATTTCCATGGACTTGTTACATAAATAAATTTTAAAACTGAAGCGAAGAGAAATTCAACTAAGTTTTTACCTGATGCGATGCTTGATGGTTGTTTCATCTTCAACAATAATGAATGGCACCCGTGATGCTATTCCATGTTTGGACTTTACATCCTTGTATATCTTTCCAACCATATCAACGATATACTCATGCTCTCCGGATTGAAATTGAGTTGCCTTTCTTCCTTGCCTCCTTGTGGTTGACAAAGATGGCCCTCCAAGGTTTACACTTAGAAAATCATGCAAGCGCGGCCCACCCCATAGCTTTGCAACCTCAAAAATGGTCTTTGAGGATTCTGCATATCTTTGCCCCTTTTTCGATCTTAATGCATTATTTGCAATGTCTTGAAGAAAAGCCCATAAAGCTAATTTGCCACCAAACTTTCCTTGCCTATGAGCCTCAATAATGTTATTGCAAAAACGTTGCACATCCTTCCTATTAATAGCCTCATAGTTTGCTTCTTTTAAAGACCTGATTCTCACTGAAAGCACCACAATCTTTGCCTTCAACCACCATAGTTTTCTCTTGGCCTCTCGCAAGTTTTTCTTTGTCTCAACTACAACGCTTTTAAGCTCTGCACCAGAAAGGTAATCCAATCGCCTTCCTCGACCTGTTTGCCTCTCTCCTCTTTTCTCAATTGCACTACCCTCCCGATACACTCTGCCACGAAAATCAGCGCAAGATGGAATTTTCTTACAATACTCGCATGTGAAACTTTCAAACGGAATTCCAATTCTTGAGATCCGAAGACAGCACACATGCCTAAAGCATCCATCTATCCTGTATTCAACATCCCCATCATATAAAGTAGCTTTTGTATGTGGCTCACAAAACCACTCTTCACCCATCTTTAGGTCTTGGAGAAAAGGTTTTATATCAACCTCACTACCATTAACATCAAGTTTACACTGCCATAATCCCCAACACAGATTTAATAAATGAGAGCTTGAATCACCTGCATGGATGGAAGCCACCTCCGCATGCTCTTTGGTTGATACGAGGAATGCACCCAAAGTTTGTTGACATGGATCCTTTTCAAAATTCTTTTTAGGTCGCCCACTAGCTCCTGTGAAGAGAGAAGATGATTGCTTTATTGTGGTCTTCTTGCTCCATGCATTGATGTGAGATTTTGCATTGATATGTTGTGTTAGGATGGTCTGCAAATCTGAACCTCGAGGACATAGGTGCAGCCACTTCCCATCATATTTGCACACAACTTTGACACTATTTTTATCTTTGTAGTCATGTAAAGTTGCTTCAACCAACTGAAAATCAGCCCCTACATGAGGATACAAAATTTTGATAAGAGTTTAGAAACGTAGCTGACAATTGAATCTGATATGCACAAGCAAAAATCCTTAAAAAAGGAACCAAAATAAGGGACTAAGAATTGTCTTACATGATTCAACAAATATCTTTTACAAAAAAATATTACAATTTACAACATAAAACAAGAAGTTGATTCTTACCTTCATGAGTTCTATTGAAATTATTCATCTCCTCAATAGCTGCCAAGATTATTATTGCATCATCAGAATCATTCTCGTCTTTTGGAGTACTTCCATGAGAACCATGAGTAGAAAATGCATCAAACCTCAAACTTCGGTTAGATAAGTATCGTTTTTGATGTGCTTGACCATCTAGAATGTGAAATCTCATGAAGTTTGACAAGCATGAGTATGCGGATTGCTTGCCACTAGTCACTCCCGATCCATAAGCACTCCCACATTCATTGCACCACACTCGAATCAAAGGTTGGTCATTGACATCTTCCGTGATGAGCTGAAATTTATCATCTCTAGATGGCTTTCTCTCACTCAACTTCTTGCGGACCTTCTCACATTGGAGCTCCCAAATTTTGAGCGCTTCTTGTGTTACTAAAACACTCTTGAGCATGTTGACTCTCCCACCATGATCACCCGCTTCCCTTATTTGATCGCCCTCTTCCATCCCATCCATAGCAGTAGCTTCCATGGAAGTATTTAAGCTTCTACAAACACGCTTTGAGGACCCTCCATCATCCACCGTGGTTGATAACCTCTTTATGCCAACTCGCTTGCTATTCTCAATTTTCCAACGCTCCTCTTGTAATGCATTCAATATGCATACTCCATCACAGTCTTCATCTTCAATAACAAACTCGAATGATTCACTTACAATGCCATCTTGGATGATCTCTTGACGTATATCACTATAAGTGCAATCTGCCATCACTCTGACGTAGCCCAGCACCTTCTTCTCATTACTCCCATGATCACACACCTTTATGTGAGTCTTTGATGCCATGAATGATCAGATCTCTAATCAAAATAACCATACAAGAGACATGAATGATTAGATCTCTAATCAAAAAAACCATACAAGAGAGAATGAGGAAGGAAGAGTAAAAAAAAAAGACAAAAAAGACATTGACACACAAACTATTCTCTCTTTTTCTCTCTCTCTCTCAATCTCTCTATTTCACACACACTAATGATGGGAATTGGAAAACTGGAACCTAAATAATATGTGCATGTTAGAATCAAAGATTACCAGCTTTTCAAGAGGTCATGAAGTAGATGCGGGGGATGCAGAGATCGTTGCCACCAGCCAAGATGGGAATCAAAGCTATGACGGGTGAATGGCAGGGTGAATGTAATCCAGCTCTGCTCTTTCTCAGGAATTGGAAACTTCTTTACCAGATGTTGGGGACTACTGCAAACATGCACAGTTCAGCAGCATACCATCAAGAAGTAGAGGTCCAACATATCATGCAAGTGGTATAAAACCAGAGCATTAAAAAGCGAGAGAGCAATTCAGCATATCATCAAACACGAGCAGTACACCATATCATCAAGAATTAGAAATCCAACATATCATCAAGAATTAGAAATCCAACATACTAGTCACATTGCTGGCTGGACGCTTAGATAAGAAAGCATCCAGCTTTGGCTGAGACTTTCTCTTCTTCCTATGAGAAGAAGAAGATTTTTCTATTCTCTTGTTAAGATCCATGGTCTTTTGATCAGATATGTGCACAAATCTACTCTGGAATCCATAAAACCATATCATGTAGAAAGCAAGAGATGATGACAAGATCTCATAAAATAGAGCACTCATATTACCAACGAAACCTTACAAATAGGGCAATCATATTACCAACAAAACCTTACAAATATGAGACATTGCAATTTGTCAAATACATGCAGTACAAAACAATAAAAGAAAAGAATAATGTTTAATATACCTGTGTAGCCCAAAATCTAAAAGCTTCATGTGCCCATGGCGATCTAGTAATAGATTGTCTGGCTTGATATCTCTATCAAAAACAAGTGACAAATCACAAACTAAATCCAAACCTTTCCATGCAGTAAGAATCCAGTAAATGACTTGATGTACGTCTTGATATGTTGCCTAACGGCCTACATACAGGAACCCTTCCTGGAGAGGGAAAACAGGATGCAGATGCAGTTTGGTCCTAAGCTAAGGTACCAACTTCAAGAGAAGAAGGCATCAAATTATGCTTGTAATTATGCCAATAAACAAAACGACAATTATTGATGTAGCATGAGACAAGCAAACAGCTATGCTTCAAGCATTCCTATAATAGGAAAAGATTTCAAACCACTCACCAGTCTTTTTCCACTAGTCATCCAATAACAAATGGAGTCACAAGAAAGCCTACCCAACCACAACAGTGTCACACTTAAATTTTTCACAACTTTTTTCAATTGAAGAAATGCTTACCAAGTTCTACGAGTTACATGGTGCTCCTCTCTCGCTTTTAAAAATAACACAAAATGATATCAGCAAACAGTTTTGTGGCATTTTATTGGGTGTGTATAGTTGGTGATTGCTACTAAGACTTTCTTCCAATCGCCTATTCTCACAGAGAGGGACAAATAGTCTCTCACAACCTCCTTTGCTAAAGTTGAGGCCAACACTCATAGCTAAATAACGAACAACCTATGGCTTTATTCCAACACGTTGAAGCTTAGGAAATGCACCACAAGATGTCTCGATATGAACATAGTTAGGTGCATAACAGGAGAAACCTAGATGAGCACCTACTCAATAACGTAGCCAGGCACTGCTTTGCAGAAACTGGCATTGGACATGTTAGTAGAAGAAGATAGTACTTGATGGAGCTAGGCCTTCTAATATTAGACGAGCCATCTCACAAACTATAAAAATTCAACGATCCAAAAAGTTTAGGAAGCTGTAGTGTAGTCTCCCATGAGGGGAACCCAAAGATTCATAAACCCAAACTATGCATGAAGGTGAGAGACATTACTAAAGGATAAATGGTGCCCTAGCTTTTTCCAAAAGACCCCCTACTTGTTATAAACGAGGGCAGCAACTTGGTTAAGACAAGCAGTAACAGAAAAATCCAAGTTTTCATCACAAATAACCGAGAGCATCAAGTAATCACAGAGAAAAACAGAGAAAAGGATGCACTCAGGCGAGCACATTTCCTGCATTGCAAAGGAGCGTAGCGCCGCTGAACGTCCACTTGATTCACTGGATCGTTT
Organism: Lygodium microphyllum; assembly: GCF_053477565.2. Lineage (NCBI taxonomy): Eukaryota > Viridiplantae > Streptophyta > Polypodiopsida > Schizaeales > Lygodiaceae > Lygodium > Lygodium microphyllum. The sequence goes on along the minus strand of NC_141146.1, from coordinate 3,369,924 downwards.
CCATGTAGAAAGAGACACTGAGCCCAAAAGAGAACTTCAATCAGAGAAAAAAAGCTTACCTGGGTACGAGAAGAGCTTAACAGAGTGATCAAGAGAGCAGAAGGCGACGCTGGTTCCAGAAGGGGAGAGAGCGAGACTCGTAATGGCGGAGCGGTGGTGTAAGAGGCGCCGAAGTGGAACAATGGGAGACGAGGTGGGCCAAGAATGGATGAAGAGGGTAGCATGCGAATTAGAGGCAATAAGCTGTCTCTGCTTCTGGTGTTCGTGAGAAGGGAAAGGAGGGCAATTTTTTTTTTTTTGCAATACCCTCCCCAACAGAGGGCAGACGACACCTCCGGGGGTTGAACTCACCCACCCATTCACTTTTTTTTTTTGGCAATACCCTCCCCAACAGAGGACAGACGATACCTCCAGGGGTTGAACCTAAGTCCTTTACTCACCCACCCATTCACTTTAACCACTCGACCAAGCCCCCTTTGGTTTAAAAAAACTTTAAATGTAAATATTAAAATAAATTTTAAATGTAAATAAAAGGAGGGCAATTTTAACGAGAGGAGAGGGGAGGGGGTGGGGAGAGCAATTGGTCTGTCGTGTTTCTTTTCTTTCTTTTCTGAAGAAAGAGAGGCTTCTTGTCGTGGGAGACGTTCCCATTGGGTATGGTGGTCGATAGATACCGAGAGAGAGAGAGAGAGAGAGAGAGGGAGGGAGGTACCTACTGGCACTACATTTATTAGTTGTTGATGGTTTCTCACGGGAGGAAAAAAAATCTTCATTTTGGGCTAAAGCTGGGGCCAGTGGACAATGGGCAATGGACATTGGGCACCGGACAATCCTTTGATAATGAGTCGTGACTCATAACATTCCCCCCGCTCTCCACTCCTTAGACTAGTTATCTTTACTACTACTAATAACACAAAAAAATGACAGGAGATTGATACATTTGAGCATGTCAATTGACATGCAAGGTTTTTCAACACTTGTCAAAGTGACAGGAAAACTTTTAAACATGAGTTGTTATTTGACAGAGAAATTTTTCCATTGCTTTTTTTGACAGGCAAAATGGCCCTTGATAGGAAAAACAGCCGTCAATTTTAGGCCTTGCATACCAGCCCTAAAGGCTGCACCCTCCCCACATGCGTGGAGTTGAGTGAGGGAGTGTTGGTGAGGGGGTTGTCGAAGGTGTGGATGGTGTGGTTGCTGAAGTCACAAGACATTAAGTACAGACTCTCTTTCTAAAGGCCCATTATCAACACCTTGTGACCAAAAATCGCCAAATCCAGGTAGCTCTCAAAATGGTTTCCAGTCCAAAATTCCAAATCAATCCTCTTATGAAACAGAAAAAAAGGCAATCAAAGACCTGGAGTAACACCACAGGCTGGGGTTTTCTATAAAAAGGGATTTGTGTATGGTTTATAAAATGAATTTTCTAACTACAATAATGATGAAGATGCCGTGTTTGTTTTTGACTTGATTTTATAGTACTTTTTGTTATATGATGTTGGGAGAGTTTGGTGTATTTTTTTAAAAATGCCTTTGAAATTTAGTAAAAAAACATCCTAGTTCTTGCTTTTATAGGTTTTGTAAGCTCTTGCACATAAGTTTATTTCGAACACTGGTAGAAACCCATCACTGGAGAGAAAAGGAAAAGATTAAGGTTAGGACTTTTTTTTGGCCTTGGTATACGCCTCTGTATAAGTCTCGATATACGCCTCAGTATTTTTATACCGACGCACATACCGAGACGTATAGAAAGACTTATACCGAGGCATATACCGATTTTTGCGTCGATAGGCCGTGTCGGTATATCCATAATACCTTGTAGTGTGTGTGTGTGTGTGTGTGTGTGTGTGTGTGTGTGTGTGTATACTAACAACCTAGTTCTGAAGATTTATGGATAAAAATACCCCTTATTTTAATTTCTCAGTATACAATATTTAACCCCCTTCTTTCATTTTAAATCTGTAGGTGAAACTGATATTAAACCCCCTCCTGTTGAGTGCACGTGCTACACCTACGGGCCTATAAGGTGGACCCCCCGGGATTCAATCATCTATTCTTATCAACCAAGCCAACCCATCAAAGCTAAATCCACCCCCAAGCCTATGACCTTCTTATAAGAGGCAATCCCTCTTAAAACTAGCTAATTTCATGGCTAGATACTAGTGACAATATTATCGCATGTTCAAAGGTTAGCAAATATCTTCACTTGTTTTTTGTAGCTATGGGTGGCTTGATCTACACCTATTAGGCAAGAATACTACAAAGGATGTGAAATCTTTATGTTGCTCATGAGAGGAATTTGAATTCATATTTCTTAATTCCTCTTCAATCAATGATGAGCTCATCACAACCCAAATCTCACAAGAGCAATCCTTAAAATGATGCTTGATTACCTCCTTTAAATGTAGCTGGCTTGAGATAATACTTGAGGATCTCACCAATATCAACCATCGAGCACAATTCAAGTCTTTGTTTTTATAGTGATGGTTTATCTTACAAGCATAATGGTAATGATTGGGCTACCAAATCATGCCCAACGCCAAATAACATTGCTCCATAAAGACATTTGAGTATGATCCCACTTACGTCACCTCAGTCTGGTTTTAGATCCATGCCTTAATTTTTGATGACAGAACATTAGAAGATAATGTCATGCTATGCTTATACAAGGACTGAATCCCTAGTGAGAAAGAGTTGCACATTGCCAGTCGAATAAGTTCATGCAACTTCCTCACCAATTTGGACCTACACCACCCATGTTGGCATATGACCACAATATATGTATCATTATGTTGCATTTAAATATAACCCTCACTTCTATGATTGGCTATTAAAAATATAGCTAGGTATTCCTTTGTATATAATTAAGTGTTGATGCACACCAATGCGAGTCACAAGCACACATTGTGTCACCTTTCCCATCACTTTCTTTGCTTAGTTGTAGGAGTTCTTACAATCACTTAGGAGAGGTAGGGACTTTGCAATTGTCTTACTTAAGTGTAAATTGTTTTGGTTTCTTAGTATAAGTTTTCATAATGATGTATAAATGTAGTTTTCTTACATTCTCACTACAAAGTGTTGTTAGGATTTTACACATGGCATGCCAAATAGAAAAAGTTATACAAGAAAAGGCATGCAAGTCACTAATTCCATTTAATAAGGAAAAGTTGGTGGAGTACAAGGTGAGAATGGAGGTCAAGGGGTATCATCACCTGCTGTACTGGTAGATTCACAACCTAACGGAAGTGGTAATCAAGAATCCTGATGCTAGATAGCTAGAATCAATGTGGGTTAAACATCTACATGGAAAAATTTGAACAAAAGTTCAAATATGAAAAATAAATGAAATTCCTCATGATCTATGACCTTCGAAAACATAATCAAGTAGTCATGGTAAATGATAACAATGGTCAACAATAGGTGGAAATCTTTCTCATTTTAGAGGTGGTCCATAACGCCTTCTTCGACCTGCTGAACAAAAAGAAAAAGAGACCAAAAAGGGACATGTATGTAATGCTAGGGTTGGAAAAATGGAATATGATGAGATAGGGTAATCTCGATGGGATATTCCATGCCCTACTATGAGAATCCCAAAAAGATTAATACACACTTTGTTCTTTGGTAGCAACTAGTATAATTCATGATGAGCATGATCCAATTGGTAATGCTAGAAAGTGTGGCCACATGGACAAATGGGTAATAAGAATCTCAATCCCTTTATTATAAAGACCATTCATGATGTAGCAACAACACTTGGACATAATGCACAAGATTCTAAAAGATCAAGACCCATGTTGCAAAAAGTAGAGAAACAAAGAGGAAAGAAGTAACCAAAGCCACATTAATAGGATTTAAAGGTGTGTTAGTAGTATACAGGAGGTCATCAAGGATCCATAGGTAGGAGAGAAACAAACATCCCAAAACCCCCCAAGCATATCAACATTAGAGGTGTCATCCATATATGTAGGAATATCAGAGCATGAATAGTCACAAGAGACCTAGGGGAATAAGAAATCAGGATACTATATTGTTGAAAGCATGGGAAATTGCAAGAAGGCTCATAATAACTACAGAAAATCCCAAAACTTGACAAGCACCCCAATAGGAAAGTATTATAATTCCAAATCCCCATGGAAAGCCCAACTAGAGAAGAGGAAGTGACTCAACCAAAGCTCATACGAGCTATTTTGCAGGCTTGGAGTGACCAAGAAAATTGAGGAGAAATTTTTCCTTGGTCTATGATACATTAGTCTAGAAACTTCGCAGCAACAACAACTAGAAATGCAATAAAAATAACAAAAATTAGCCACCTCCAAGAAATAAGGAATGGCAAAGTCCATCATTATAGTGGTGGCCAAATGAGGAAAGGCCATGTTTGAAGAATATAAGGAATTAGAAAGAGCCAAGCAAGAATTAAGGAAGGAAGAAGAGGAATAGAAGCTAAAGAGGAGAAGAAGGAGGAGTGACTTAGGAACAAAAAGAGGAGGGCATAGACCTAGCCATTAGAAGGTCAGGTTAGCAATCCTCAAGAGTGGAAAAACTAGAATTAATGAGCCTCAATATAGGAAGCTCATTAGAAGTAAGTATCAGTGTAGTAGTACCTTCAACAAGACCACCACTCATAGGCAAAGGCAAAGCTCCACCACTAGAAGGAACCCTTCCCCCAGTTATGGCAACCACACTTCCTATCTTAGACCATACCATAGATGATTTGGCTAGAAGCAAGCTAGAGAGTATGGTCTACAAGCTCTCAATGCAAGTTGATGTTGAGATATCAAGCTCCACTCGTGATATGCCAGGGTGACCATTGTGCATTTATGTCACCGACTTGTCAGTTGTTTGCAGATGCGGTTGGTACACCGCCCATGAATAATAGCTAGATGGCAACTATCCTTATCTACTCTAGTTTGTGGCTCAGTTAGTATGCCACCTTAGTTAGTTGAGTTTGGTTTGAGACCCATATATAGGGTTCTTCTATTTCTATGTACTAGAGTTCTTTTGGCTTACACAACTAAGAAGAGGAAAATTGTTTTCATCCTCCATCTTTGTGTGTATTCCCCCATTGTGCAAGCAAGAAAGCTACAAGTGAGACTCCTTCCTTCTCTCCCACAATCTTGACATGGTATCAGAGCCTTGTTCGTGGTAAGGAGCTCAAGAAAGCAAGCCAAGTTTGCGGTGTTCTAGTAAGAGGGCCAATGTTGCTTTCATTTTTCTGTTTTGGGAGCAAGTCTCTACAAGTAGCACAGCTGGAAAGTGCAAGAGTGCATTGTCTCAGATTGAGACGCCCTTCGTAGTGTAGCAAGAGGGAAGTATATGCTGCGGGAAAGGGCTTTAGCCATAGGTTGCTCTGTTTTTTTTATTTGAGGCCATTTCAGGGCCTGTTTTGGAGACAGAAGTTTTCTGCATGCACTTAGGAAAAGGCCCTGTTTTATGCTATGCGACCACTGTTCTACAGGTCTGTGAAAAGTTACTATAGAAATTGCATCGTATGCTTGTGCGCAGAGACATTGGGAGTTACAGAATCATCCTTGTTGCCTGTTGATGCAAATTCATCACTAGGAAGTGACTGTGTGGTCAAATACCACTTTCATCAGTTTTGTAGATTTGCCCTTGTGAGGCTGAAGCTATGTTCTTTGCAATGACATAATTTTTTGCAGTGTTTTGTAATGGCGTCTGATTCTCTTTCATAGATTATCACTGAAAAGCTTGACAAGAACAACTTCCAAGCATGGAAGTTTAGAATGACAAATTTCCTTATGGGAAAAGGATATTGGGAATTCGTTGCAGGAAATGAAGAAGAACCAGTTCTTCCAATCAACAGCAAATGCAGGCATTTAAAGCATGGCATGAGAGAGCCAGGAAAGTTATGTATTGGCTGTCTATCATCATTTCAAACTCTATGATTGTGCATATTCAAGATGCAAGTACGCCAAAGGAGGCATGGGATACTTTGTCAAAAATGTATAGCACAAATACGCAAGCCAAGAAAATCCAGCTCAAGCAAGAGTTGCACAATGTGCAAAGAGAAAATATGAGCATCAATGACTACCACATGAAGGTGAAGAAGATTGCAGATGCACTTGCTTCCATTGGGTCGCCAGTGGAAGATGATGATTTAGTTTCTATGACCTTGAATGGTCTAGGAAAGGATTATGCACAGTTTCGAACATCCATTTCCATCCGTGAAAGATTTCCTGATTTTGAGGAGTTGATTGCTCTTCTAATTTCTGAGGAGAAGAGAAATGGTGGTGCATCTTCTTCAGGAGGAACTTCAAAATAAGCTGTCTTCTACTCAAATGCTGGAAGAGGTAGAGGCAGAGGTAGAGGAGGCCGATCTGGAGGCCGTGGTAGAAATCAGAATATGCAGCAAACTCAAGAAAACCAATCCTATGGAGGAGGACGTGGTAACTCTAGAGGCAGGGGGAGCCAAAGAGGTCGTGGTGGATGGCAAAGAGGCCAAAATGCAAACAACAATGTTGAATGCTACTACTATGGTAAAATGGATCATATGGCTAAAGACTACTATAAAAAGCAGAATGACATCATGAATGGGAAATTGCAACAAGGGAATTATGCATCTTCTAGTAGACAGGGTGATGACAGAAATGAGAATTTGTTTATGGTGCAGCACATGAACAATTCTGTGACAAGTGTAGAAGAAAGCAACGATGTATGGTATGTTGACTCAGGTGCATCAAACCACATGACAGGTCATGCAGAATGGATGGAGGATGCAAGGAAAATGGAAAAACCAGGATTTGTGGAGACAGGTGATGATACTGCACATCCTATTGTGCAGATTGGAAAATTTCCTTTGTCTATGCAGGATGGGAAAAATAAATACCTGTCTGATGTATTTCATGTCTCGAATATCACCAAGAATCTGGTTTCTGTTGGTCAAATGGTTGAGCAAGGCTTGCAGGTCAGATTTAATCCTCATGGATGCTTTGCTGAGGATATGAAAAATAAAGGTCGCTTGATAGAAAAAGGAAAGAAGAAGAGCAGAATGTTTACGTTGGATGCAGACATGCCTGAATTGAGTGCAACAATGTTTGCACATGGGACCGGTGTAGTTGCAGATATTGATATCTGGTATAAACGCATTGGTCATGTTAATGTATAGTGACTTAAATCAATGCAGGCCCAAAATATTATTGCAAGATTTCCTAAATTCAAGGTTGCAAAAATGCATAAGGTATGTGAAGCCTATCAATTTGGAAAACAAGCAAGGAAACCATTTCCTAGACATGTTCAAGAGAGTAAGAAGCCATTGGAATTAATCCACTCTGATGTGTGGACTACTAAAGCTGCATCTCTTGGAGGCTGTCATTATTTTGTCACTTTTATTGATGACTATAGCAGAAAAGTTTGGGTGTATTTTATGAAAAAGAAAAGTGAAGTTTTTGGGCATTTCAAAACTCTTAAAGCTATGGTTGAAAAAGAAACAGGCCTGCAAATAAAATGCCTAAGGTCAGATGGAGGGGAAAAATACCTCTCAAATGAGTTTGCAAGGTTCCTGCAAGAGCATGGCATAAAGCAGCAATATTCATGCAGTCATATCCCACAACAAAATGGAATTGCAGAAAGGAAAAACAGGCATATTAGAGAGGTATCTCGTGCCATGCTCAACGAAAAAGATTTGCCAGATTTTTACTGGGGTTGAAGCAGTTGCTACAGCAGTCTACATAATGAACAGGACTCCCACTACATCAATACATGGGATGACTCTAGAGGAGAGGTATACTGGTAGGATACCAGATATTTCTCATTTGAAGATTTTTGGTTGCATTGCCTATGTTCATGTGCCAGATGAGTTGAGATCCAAGTTGGATCCAAAAGCTGAGAAGTGCATCTTTATTGGTTACTCTCTGCAGAGCAGAAAGGGTATAGATACTATAACCCTTCTACTCGTAAGTTTATGAGCAGAGATGCTGTTTTTGATGAGATGAGTAGCTGGTATAAACCAATAAATGTGATTGATGATGTAGATGCACAAAATGGTAATGCTACATAGAATTCACAATAGCAGTCACAAAATATTAGTGGACCTGGAGCGTCCTCTAGCAGTGGTTCACATTCTTCGCCATGGACAGGCAGATTGAGATCAAGAGAATCTTCTCAAAGCAAAGCAGATAGTGGTATTCAGGTATCACAAAAAGGAAAAGAGAAGGTAGATCACCCATGTTTGATGTGAATGCAGGTCACTCTTATGTGGATGGTGAATCCGGTGGCTCAGAACAGAGCATTGATGATGAGTTGGGTATTCCTTCTATTGTTACACCTGGAGTAAGGAAGACCAGGGATGTTTTGAGAGCACCTGGGAGTGAACCTACTTTGCCCAGGTCTACCAGATCTAGGTATCCTATGGATAGGATGAAATATGATGGATTTACAGCCATTCACTATGCCTATATGGTCAAAGTGATACAGGAACCAGAACCCACTTCTTTTGAGCAAGCCATGGGAAAAGAAAAATGGGAGAAAGCCATGGATGAAGAAATGGATGCCTTGGAAGCAAATGCTATATGGGAATTGGTACCTTTGCCTAAAGGTAAGAATGCAATTGGCTGTAAGTGGGTTTATAAGGTGAAGCACAATGCAGATTGTTCTGTGAACAGATACAAGGCAAGATTAGTAGTCAAGGGGTATGCACAAACATATGGCATTGATTATGAAGAAACATTCAGTCTGGTTGCAAGGATGGCAACCGTAAGAGCAGTCATTGCTATGGCTGCATCAAAGGGATGGTCTTTACATCAGATGGATGTAAAGAATGTCTTCTTGCATGGTGATTTGCAAGAAGAGGTCTATATGGAGCAGCCACCAGATTATGTGCATGTTGTTCATCCTGAGTTTGTTTGCAGGTTGAAGAAAGCATTGTATGGCTTGAAGCAAGCACCTAGAGCATGGTCTGACAAGATAGGACAATATCTTGTCACTATTGGCTTTCAGATTTCCAAGGCAGATTTCTCACTTTATGTGAGAAAAACAGAGAAATGTATTATGCTACTTGTCATTTATGTTGATGATTTGATTATGACAGGCGACAGTGATGAAGATATTCTTCATGTGAAAATGCTATTGAAGCAGAAGTTTGAGATGAAGGATTTGGGAGAGCTGCGTTATTTCTTGGGCATTGAGGTGATTAGATCACCAAGTGGGATACAGCTCTTGCAGAGGCAGTATGGATTGGACATGCTGTCCAAATATGGGATGACAGGCTGTAAGCCTATTTCAGTTCCTTTGGAGCAGAATGTGAAGCTGAGAGCAGATGCAGGTGAGCTTCTGGAAGACCCTACTATGTATAGACGCATTGTAGGAAGTTTGATTTATATGACTATTACCAGGCCAGATTTGAGCTATGCTGTTGTATTGGTAAGTCAGTTTATGCAGGCTCGAAGGAAACCGCATTTGGATGCGGCTAGACACATACTCAGGTATGTGAAGTCCACATTGCAGTATGGACTACTTTATGAGACTGGGATTCAGATACAATTGCATGGATACACTGATGCTGATTGGGCTGGTAGTATTTCTGATAGACGATCTACCAGTGGATATGTGTTCTCTTTTGGGAGTGCTGCAGTCACTTGGAGCAGCAAGAAACAGCCTACAGTTGCCTTGTCGAACACAGAGGCGGAGTACAGGGGCGCAGCAATGGCTGCGTGTGAGGTAGCTTGGTTGCATAAGCTACTTTATGATATGCATCAGCCTATAGATGGGCCAGTTGTCATTTATTGTGGCAACATGAGTAGTATACACTTGGCAAATAACCCAATCTATCATGCTAGAACAAAGCACATTGAGGTGCATTATCACTATGTGCGGGAGAGGGTTTTACTAGGTCTTATTGATCTAGTTTATGTCAGCACAGAGGATCAGGTAGCTGACATATTCACGAAGGCATTGGGCGCAGAGAAGCTGCGCAAGTTCAGAGACCTGCTTGGTGTGGAGGAATTGGGATTGAGCTCGAGGGGGAGTGTTGAGATATCGAGCTCCACTCGTGATATGCCAGGGTGACCGTTGTGCATTTATGTCACTGACTTGTCAGTTGTTTGCAGATGCGGTTGGTACACCGCCCATGAATAATAGCTATGATAGCTATCCTTATCTACTCTAGTTTGTGGCTCAGTTAGTATGCCACCTTAGTTAATTGATTTTGGTTTGAGACCCATATATAGGGTTCTTCTATTTCTATGTACTAGAGTTCTTTTGGCTTACACAACTAAGAAGAGGAAAACTGTTTTCAGCCTCCACCTTTGTGTGTATTCCCCCATTGTGCAAGCAAGAAAGCTACAAGTGAGACTCCTTCCTTCTCTCCCACAATCTTGACAGTTGATGCATTGTATCAAGTGAGATCAAAAGAGATTACAACCACAACCACCAAGTGATTAGTAATTATAGATGACGAGTCTAGTCGAGGAAGCACCAAAAAATGCCAAAAAAGAAAGGATCCTCAACTTCCATGCCTATTATTACACTAATCCTAGCACAAGGCTTTGAAGAACTATTGAAAGAGCTAGAAGAGCAAAGGATAAGTTGGATGATGGGAGAAAGATATCCTTAGTCACATTGGAGAGGCAAAAGAAAGATGATGTAGCATATTGACAATAGAAGACCAAAGAAGTCTTCCATCTAAAGAAATGGCAATGCTAAAAGAGAGCAATGATAAATGAAATGGATATTAAGAGTTATGAGGGAAATTCAAGGTTGAAAAAGAAAATCAAGTGTAGCTCTAGAGTCAATGTATCCAAGCCATAAAGGAGAAGCCCAAGGTAGGCCCAAGGTAGAAGGAGAGCTAGAAGTGCTAAAAATTTACAAAGACAACTAAAGAGAGATTTGGAAGAAGTAAAGAAGACAAGGGAGGAGTCATAGCATAAAACTAGATAGATTGTAAAGTTAGAGAATGAAATACAAAAAGCCACGGATAACTACACTCAACTCTAGAAGCAACTAAAATACAAATAGCAGCAAAGGAAAATATTGAGTCAAACTTTGAGGGAACATCAAACCATGCTAGAAGTCCTTACAAAGTAGCAAACCAAAGTGATAGAGTAATCAAAGGAGAAGATGAAACAATGGAATGATAGAAATGCCAATGCCATGTGAGACTTAGCCACTCACTTAGCTCAAATGGAGTGTGAATTTGGTGATTGAGATCACTGGAGTAATAGAAGAGGTGATGTAGGCACAATAGCAAAGCTTCACCAACACATCACTTGAAGCATGGGAGCCATGTGAGGAGGATAATGTGAAAAATCTTAAGAAGTATCCTACCATGAATATAGGATGATGAAGAAAGAGTGAGTGATGTAACAAAACTAAGGGAAGCTAGATTTTCAATAGAAAATCTAAGGTTCATTGGGATTATGGCCAATGAAGAACCCACTCGAACCATAGAAGAACTGCCACCGTTACCTCTTGCACATGAGCTAGATTGGAAACCAAAAGAACATAAGAGACTACCATCTCCACAACTAGAAACACTCATAAAAGCTAAAAGGGAACCCACTCCTTCAAAATGGCTTACAAAATCTACGCAAAGGAGGGAGAGACAAGAGAGAAGTAGAAGAAGGCCTATTAGTTGTGCCATTCCCATTGAGAGGGGAGTACATCTTTATCTATTGGGATAAGGAGATAAATGCATGGGAGCAGTCGGAGACTCAACAATTACCCATGCAATTCTTTTTCAGCTTTTCCTTTACACTTAGAAAATTATTATGACGCTATAATGCAAAAGGTAGTTTAGCTATCCTTATGATTGGAAAAGAAATCATTGGAGCAAAAAACTGAAGACCTTGGAATATGGTAGAGAGAACCAATTGTCAACTATGAGGACAAAGTGTTTGAGGTACCAAGGACCATGAAGGGCTATGTTTCCTAGCTAGCATGAATAAAGAATACAGTGGATGACAATATGAAAGCATGGGTAGCATTCTAAGTGTACTAACATTTGAAAGGGGGATCCAAACTATATGCCTTATCCTAGAATAAATGGAGTTGACTCAACCTAGTCTCGAATATCAACACTAATAAGCTAGAAGACACCCCCAAGTTTCCTAAGAATGACTTGATTCCCTATTTCAAATGGTTCGTAAAGGACTTCTCACATTGTTCTCACCTTGCTTTCTTCACCACTTACAACTACCTGCGGTTACTTCAATTCATCAAAAAACAGGCTAATATTGACAAACTTGGAGCTTTAATTGATCGGTGTATTACTCTTATAAAGGCGGACATAGAAAAAGGAGCAAGACTTGAATCAAATGCCTATGCTTATGGCCAACATGTATATGCTGATGAGTATCATTCCATTGAACCTTGGCAGCAGAATGGCTATTATGGGCAACATGCTTATGCTTATGAGCATCCACCTTTTCAGCAACATAGTCATGATTATACATGGGAACCTTTCTTAATTGAGCAGCCCAATTCTTATGGACGTGGCAATAATGGTCATGTTTATTAGTACCCTTCTAGCTTTGATCAGCAATAAGTTCATAACTACCATGATACCCCATATCCCAATCAATTCATACCTCATGATTACCCAAATGTAATGATGAGTTATTTTCCAAGTGCTGATGATGAAGAAGAGAGCAATGAGCAAGCTAAACAACAAGATTGGGATAATGAACAACATGATCAACAAGAAGATGAGCAAGAAGACCAAGAAGATGTACAAGAAGGGAACAATGAAGAGCATGATGTACAAGCTGATGGCATCTTCGTTGATGAATCACATGAGGCACTCGCAGATGTAGATGGTTATGCTGAAGGTTTTAGACTCTTAGAGAACCCTCATGATGATATTCATGAGCATCAGTTTACACTTAATCAAGGTTTACAACAGCCATTGAATGCATTTGATAATGAGTATCTTGATCATGGTTATGATGACTGGCACACGTCCAATGATGATATAATACATGATTTGGTCATACATGAATATGAAGTTGGCATTGTGCTTCCCTATGATCCGGGAGATTATGGATGTGATCATGGACTTGATTATGGGGATACTTCATTATATCCATTTGATCCGGGTGGATTGGAGTATGTGGTTGATGGGCATTCTCTTCTCTTGGACAATCATTATGATGGAGTACCTTTTGATCCAGGAGGTTAATGGATTGCTTGGGATCTCATTTAGACCAGAGTCCATCTTTTTGGTAGACTCTTTTGGCTGAAGATTGGTTATCTATGGCCATATTTTAGTGCAAGGAAGATTGCAAACAACTCACTGTTTTACACCATATTTTTCTCTAAACTTTGAACAGCCAAACCCAACCTACATGGGCTGAAAGAACTTACCAAGAGCTCCATTTTGATGTGTAGCATGCCCCGATCGAAGTCTCTTACAAAAAATTATGACAGATTTACTACAGCAGGGTCCTGTAGTAAACAGCTTGCTGTGTCCATTGTCTACAACTCACATTCACTCAAGATACTTGGGTCAAAATTCATTTTTTATAATTCCCCAATAAGACCCATGTAACATACATACCCCAATGACCCGACATATGCAATAATACCTCTTCATTCATTTGTATACCCCTATAATAATGCAGCAGAGTAGTACTCTGATCTGCTCCTGCCCAGTTATCATAAGTGCCCAAATTGTTTTTGAGGGCAAAAACCTTCGGGTGGGGATGAAATGTAAGAGAGGGGGATTTAATAATGGGAAAATACTAGCTACACTGGCTGGTATATAAGGTGTTAGGGGCTTGATTTTTGGGTAATCAGATTTTAATACAAGTCTCCTTTCATCTTCATCTCCTTCTCCAAGCTCTCATGGCTTCTTTCTCTCTCTTTCTATCTTTCTCTCTCTTTTTCTAGTCTTTCTCTCTCCTCGTCACTCTCTTTCTCTCTCTTCTTGCAGTCTTTCTCTCTCTTCTGCACTCTCTCTCTCTCCTACCTCCTTCATTACAAACATCCCTTCTATTTGTCAATTCAACATCCAATAGAGGTATCATTATATACCATAAGCTAAAAAATAACTTGATACAATTGATTGTACCAGAAACTCTCCTAAGGTTCTCATAAGCTTCATGGATACTAAACCATTTACCATTAATTACACCATGGATATCAAAATAATAATATAATGAATACCAAAACATTTTTATTCTTCTCATGAATAAGCAAAACATCACTCCATATTGGAATACTTTGTTCCCTAACATTGATGGATAAAAGATTCAAAGGATCTTGTGATCTCCCCACTCTCTCCTAATATGAGAAATATTCAATTTACACTAGAATATTTCAAACTCTATCTCAATGAAAATATTTTCTATGTTATGATATTTCAAACTCTATTCTAATATTATGATATTTCTATGTTAAAGCCCTTATATTAGAATAAAAATGAATATCCTTAATATATGAATCTATCATCATTCTATACCAAGACACCCATGGATGGCCATGGTACTATAATACTTGATAGAAGAAATGGAACAACCTCCCAAATTATTAAGATGATTTCCTCTATCTCAATAAAATTCATCCATAAATACAAATGGACAATCATATATCAATGCTACTTTTGAAATGAATTATAGATCCAAGAAAATTAATGCCATTAGAATTTTCAAGAATTCTTCTCTAAAAAGAGGAAGGTAGTTCTATACTTAGTTATCAAGAAGAGGAAGATACAAATCCTTGCTTTACAAGAAATTAAAGTTGGTGAAGAGGAAGCTATTGCCTTTCAAGTCCCAGGCTATTCTACATTTTCCAAAGGCTTTTAGAGAATAAGGGGATAGAGATCTTGAGAGCCACTTTGGATGGGCAAGAGATGATGGATCGATAATAGCTGTTGCAACCAAATTAGCAAGCCGAAGCTTGACCATTGTTTCTATTTATGCTGCTAATAGTTCAACGAGCAAGACAAATCAATGGCTCTTTCTATAAGGCATGTTAAATGTAGAACCCATCATGATGTTACTTGATTGGAATATGGCCACATAGGCTAACAATAGGTCACAAGGTGGTGAGACATATGTAGAACTGGATGAGGATGCTTGGAATTTACTATAAACTTCTCGTTAGCTTTAGGATATGGCTCTTATACATACAAAAGCTAATCCCCCACCTTACATGTGGCATAATCATCAATTAGGGGGCATTTGGAGAGCTGCAAGGCTAGATAGAATATATACCAATTACGGCAATCGGTGGTGTACTACCAACAACATAGTTAACTTCATTGCTAATGTCATAGCTTCAGATCACTACCCTTTAGAGTTTGTGTTTTGTATTCTCACATGTGAACGTTCTATTGATGGGACACACTTGTTTCCCCTTAACACTTCCTTTCTAGAAAATTCTCACTTCGTAAAGAAGTTATGTAGGGTGTGGGCTGCTAGCAAGGAGGAATAGGAAGACCCAATGGCAAGGTGATACATCACCCAAATAGCAAAACAACACCCAAATAGGAAGACCCAATGGCAAGGTGGCTGTATGGAGGCCATCACCCAAACAACAAAACAACATGGCAGAACTCTTGCCACAACAAGAAGGAGAGATGTGACCAATGCTATCATGATTAGATCAAATTTTTTACATGTTGTTTGTGATACTAATGGTGATTTTGTGCTTGCTATGCTTTTGCAAGAATGTGAAAGCTTCCTTGCAAAGCAAGAGTATAATTGAGTACAAGCTACAAATGTACAAATCAAGGCTTGTTGGGAAGCGGAAGGAGATGCCCCATCAACATTATATTTCAACACCTTGAAAGAAGGGAGATGGAGAGAGATCATTGGCTGCATAGAGGATGACCATTGGGTTATCGATACACATGGTGATGAGATTTTGGCAATTTTCTAGCATCATATGGTTATTGTAGGGAAAGACTACACTAAAGTCTACAACTATGAACAAAAAGTGGTTGAATTCTTTGAAGGTTATGGACCCATGGATACCAAGGAGGAGGTTTTTAGTATCATCAGACCTTTTACTAAAGATGAACTCCATTTAGCTTGTGAAGATGAGAGATGGGAAATCCCCAAGTATTGATGGTATTTTAGTAGAGCTCTTTAAATGCATATGGGAGAACTATGGGCATGACTTCAAAGCCTTCATGAATTACTACTTCAGCAAGGATGAATTTTCTAAGTATGTAAAAATAAGGATGATCAAGCATATTCCTAAGGCAATAGCTAGAAAGATTCAAGGCAACACACTAGAGACCATTAACAATGCTCAATATATCTTATAAGTTAGTTGCAAAGGCATTAACATTATAGGTGAAAACTCTACTAGCTCACATAATCCACCCTTTCAGATTTGGTAAGATCTTCCAAAGAAGAATCCAAAATTCCATTCTTAACTTGGCTACTACAATTGATTGGGCACTAGTTAGTGGTAAAATTTCCATTATGGTGAACATGGATTTAGAAGGCTTATGAGTGGATGTCATGGTGGCTCTTAACCTTGACCCTTTCCAAGCTAGGGTTTGGTGTGAAGTTCATCTCTATGATTCATACCCTCTTTGCTAATGTAGAACCTCAAGTGTGTATCAATAGTAAGTTGTCTAAGTTATTTTATTTGAGGAGATCAATGCATCAGCTCTATCCTATAGCCCCTCTAACACTACATTAGAGAATTTTGGAATTTTCATGCACTTTGGGAGCCCCCAATATCTTTATTATTTGACCACATGGTCAAATCTTGGTGTCTTACTTAAAGGGAGTCTACCCTAAATAGTATACAAGCTACCTTCCCAAATCCCACTTTAAAAAATGGATCAAGATTAGGTGATCAAATATTTATCACTTATTTGAAATTGGGACTTCAAAAATTCCCAAATTCTCTAATATGCTATTCTCTACTATCTGTGGTGGTCAATCCTCTGCTCAAAAGGCTTAATTGGTTCATTTAGAGAGGTTCACTAGAAGTTTGTGCCTTCCCAATGGCCAATACTTCACTGCTCAATGTTTTGTAGATAACTCTAATATTAGTCATGCCAAATAAGATCATTTAGATAAATTTATGCTAGAAACATATAAGCTATTGTCTTATCTCTCTAGTTCAATTGTTAGTTGATGCAATTCAAATTGTTGTATTTGGGTTATGATGATCCCCAAGCCTTTCTCATTATTTATGGTCTTAAGATAATTGGAAGGGAGAGTTTTTTCAATATCTATGCTACCTGATTGGGCTCACAATCACTTAAAAGTAAGGTCCAAAATAAGGTACAAAAGTGGAGCAAGGTCACTATGTCATTTGGAGGGAAATTTGTAATACTAAGATCAATGCTAGATGCCTAAGTGGTCTTTGTTGCTAGCATCTTTGCCTTCAACAAGGCACCAAGGAGATGTTTGGAAAGGATATTTAGGAATTTTTTGCATGGCAAATAGGAAGGATAGACCTAGCATGCTATTTCTTGGGATGTAATTATAATCAACCTAGGAAAGAGGGGGGTTTAGGGGTAGAGCTACTTTAGCTCATGTCTAATAGGCTTCTTTTGAAGCTACTCAACAGGATGTATTTTGATCAACCATGGGCTATTACTAGCAAAGACCTCATAGCTAAGTGGGTTTGTGGATGATGGCCAAGGCTAGAGTGGGAACATTTCCTCATTTAGTAATGGCATAAGCAAACTATCTAGACTTCCGATAAGGCCTTTGATAGCATGTTTGTGCTAATCAATTTTAATGCAAAGTTATCTGAAGCATTGCACCTCTAAGGCATTCAATGTTGGATAGATGTTTGGCATCCGATTCAACTTTGTTGGTTAGGGGAGGAGGAGATCTCTCATGAAAAATGGGTCATCACACTGATAAGGAAAATTAGTGGCTTGTGACAATAATGCATGGAAGGAAGAATTCATGGCCCACCTCATATATAAACAAACCACTAACATTGTTCATGTGCCTTCAAAGTGGAGTGGGCAAATGTCCTGGGAGCCATAAGAGGAGATTGGATTTATAGTCATATCAAGGCCTTATCCTGATCAAAACTATGAAGTATTGGAGGAGGAAGAATCCAAGAACTAAGATGAGAACTTGGAAGTGACGACTTGGGAGGGTGTAGAAGTTGACACCCTCCGACAGGCTAAGCTTGCTACAAGTGGCTTGGGAAGAGGTCTTTGAAGGGAAATAGATAAGTTACCTATGCCACGTCACTACAGAGTGGGTAAATGTAAACATCTCATTTCTTTAATATATTTCACATTATTTAAAATTTCTAGTATGGGTAGTTTGGCAGTACCAACACGGTACACCCTCAAGATTGGTTTTAACCCTTGGCCATAAACCCAAAGGAGATAAAAGGATTGCCCTGGGACGAGTTCCTTGTACTACCGTAATTCCATATGTTATTGGGATACACAAATGCTCCGCCAAAATTACCATTCATATGGAATACTGGGCTGCAAACGCTTCAACAAACAGGCATATAATTTCTTGGTCAAACCAGTTTGCTATTCCAAAACGCTCGCAGCAGCAGTTATACTGTCAAACTGTGAAAACTGTTGAAAACTCCGCCACCATCGCCCTCTCTACGCAGGCTGTGAAAACTGTCAAACTCCGCCACCATCGCCCTGCCCCCAATGACGTTGGAAAACTAGGGATCAGAGCGCTCTCTCTCTCTCTCTCTCCCTCTCTCTCTCTCTCTCTCTCTCTCTCTCTCTCTCTCTCTCTCTCGTGTAAGTTGTAACGTGTTTCTTGAGCCTTGATGAACGATATTAAGCACCTGCGTACTCGAACAGATCATCGTACATGGCTATTTCAAGCTGAGGTGACCGTCTTTGCCGCTCGGGTCTCGCTTTTTGGAGTATGTATTTGACAGCTAACTGGCCTAAATCTGACGGCTGTTTTTCCTGTCAAGGGCTATTTTGCCTGTCAAAACAAGCATTTTTGAAAATAGCTTGTCATAATACATGTTCAAGCTTGAAATTTACCTGTCATCATGACATATAGTATTAAAAATTACTTGCTATTTGACATGTCACATTATATAATTTACCTTTCATTTTTCTTAGTATATATATTATACATACGTATACATACATACAATAATACATATATATATACATTTTAGATAATAGATATAACCCTGGTCGGTCTTATTGTGAATTTTTAATTTTAAATAGTTAAAGGTTAAGGACCATTTGCCCGCAATCCCAGACTTTCCTAGTCTCATCAATCATGATTCACGATTTGGTCCTGAAACCTGAGCCCTCCAGAGTCTCGAGTCTCGACTCTCCATCTCGCGAGTCACCAGAACACGAGCAAGGTGTACATTGTACCGTGTGTGCTCGCAGTCTGGACTCTGCAGAGTCGCAGGTTGTAGGTTGCACTGTGCAGGCTGCAGCTCGCTTGCTTGAGTCACTGCTCCACCATCCAGAATCATCGTTTTGTCTGTGATCAGTGTTTTGGATTCATATTGTTCCTACTAGGATGATTAAATGGAATCGTGTTATTGCTAATATGCAATCGCGTTCAT
The DNA here is from genome assembly GCF_053477565.2 of Lygodium microphyllum. Classification (NCBI taxonomy): domain Eukaryota; kingdom Viridiplantae; phylum Streptophyta; class Polypodiopsida; order Schizaeales; family Lygodiaceae; genus Lygodium; species Lygodium microphyllum. The sequence continues at coordinate 3,350,472 of NC_141146.1, read as the reverse complement.
TTAAAAGTCTCAATCATCTAATGTCTATATTGTTACTGAAGTATAAGCTATATAGTTATGCGATTTAAATTGGATCGTTCATTTGATGTTATGACTCATGAACTTTAAAAATCGTGTCACTTTTCATTTGCATATTTTTCTTGTCATTTGACTAGCATAAATTGTCTATCATCTGTCATTCGAAAGACATTTTTTAAAAATGCTTGTCATATAAAATTTTGAGGAACCCGTCAAATTTAGGCCTTGGAGAGAGGGAGAGAGAGAGTGCGTGTGTGTGTGTGGGTTGTATTAGTCAAGTTTTCTGAAAGGGTTTGCCGCATGCATTTGCACATCGATTGTCGACTGATTAACTCACAACGTAGTTACTGCGCCGACTGGCGACTGGTATGTTGACATAACACTTGTGTAGAGAAGAGTTGACTTACTACACTTGCTTTGTGTAACACTCGGGAGTCGGGAATCGGTAGTCAGGTCGAGGTACCCACCCGGGACTCTGGAAAGTTGACAAAGTACAAACAGAGAGAAAAAGTTTCAACCTAGTGTGAAACTGGAACATTTTACACCTTTGTGATATGGTAAAATATTATTTTACACCTTAGTGATATAGTAAAATATTTTTATATCAGAATGTTTTAAAATTCTAGTTGATGATCTAGTAGAATATTCCTAGATGAGAAAACTATAGCTATAGTGAAATTTTCCTCTACATGAAAACAAATCAAAACCATTAATTCAACAAAATATTCTTGTATAAGACTAATAGTTTGAATAAAATTGTAATACAAGTTAATTAGTAAAATACAAAAGATAATTTTTACTCATGCTTGGGTGCTTCTATGAGTGGGACAATTGTAATGAAAATTTAACTTCAAGGATCAATGTATAAAATCTAAGACACTAAAACATTATCAAAAAATCATAGCCTTTATGCCTTTATGTACGTATGAATCCATAAATAAAGAAATGTATATTTGTATACATGTATATCTTTGTTTCCATAATGATAGTTACTGCCATTGTGATTGGATGATGAAGGTGAGATAAGCATGTATCGATGTATTCATGAGAGGGAATAGAAGAGACTGGTCATGTTACATTGGTGGAGATGACGAGCACAAGAAAGAATCCAGATCCTATATAGAGCATCTCTATAACCATGCCTCTCATGCATTACCTTGAAGTCTCGCTTCTTCCACACAAGATACAGAGATGCACTCCATGCTACAACCATAAATTTACCCTCAAATGGAACAATTGATGTAGGCCATCACCACACTAATGCATCATGTTAATCAAACTAATCACACTTTGCTCACAATATTGTATTGTTAGCAACATCACTAGAATCGAGTCCATTGAAAAAGCTTTGTCCCTTTGCCCCCACTAAAGACATCCTCTTATGGTTGGATCATTTGAAAGCATCGGAAGCTACAATCATTGGTCTAAACATGAAAAAGCACAAGTTAAAACCCTCTTAAAGAAGGTAATAGCAACAAATTTGTATACTAAAAAAGATCACTATCAAGGCAAGTTGGGGTCAGTTGAAAGTAGCCCTTGTCCACAACTTTATGCAAGAAAAGTGAATGTAATGATCAATCAAAACAATACCCAATTGTCTATTGGATGAATCAAAACCTCATGTGTGCTAATACACGTGTGAAGCAATGAAACTTATTTTTTTTGGGCCCACCTATAAATATGGTATAGCACACAATACCCAAGATAAGGCACCATCTATTCTCCAGTGAACCATTCAAATGGCTCAAAGATGGAAGCCAATATGGATACAAAGAAACAACCTACCTCAAGCTCCAATTAGATTTGAAGGATGAAACCCTTGGTGGATGTTCAGTCACCCTTAGAATTTACATCCAAAACATCTAACTCATAAATAGGCAAGTACTACCTGACAAGAATGTTAAGTACAAGTAAGACACTTCTCTAACATTTCACCAATTTGAATAAGTCCTACAACAACATGAGAAGTGCAAGTAAGATGCTTCTCTACAACTTAGGGCCATCAACATGTGCATAAGTATATGAATTTTTTGTGATATATATCCAAAAAGTGTTTATGTATCCTTAACCAACTTCACCATTTTGATTGAGTGCAAGTAAGTCCTACCACAACATGTCAAGTATGAGTAAGAAGCTTCTCTACAACTTCACCACTTTGACTAAGTCCTACAACAACATGATAACCGTTGCATAAGTAGGATGCTTCTCTGCAACTAAGGTCCATGAACATCTACATTAGCATGTGAATCTACTGTGCTATATAACTGAAAAGTATCTATGTATTCCTAAAAAGGAGTTCAAACATTTGGTACCTCTCATCACGGAGAATGCCCAATTGCTACACCATCTTGGAGTGTTGATGTCATCATCCACTTAGCAAACTCCACATTTTCGACATAGTAGCATGCACATCCAACATCATTAGACATTTGTGGGCTGCTCCTACTGATGTGTTTTAGGAGAGACATCTGTTCAAATTATGTGTCATCTTAAAAATCTTGTAACCCACTATCTTTCTAGAGGCACAAGCACCTGAGGGGTCCACTAGGGTTTATCGTATGGTACCACGTGAGTGTAAGGGAGGGGGGTTATTTAAGGGAAGGAAGGTAAATTTTATAAGGTAAGGTCCCATAAATAGGGGGTAGATAAGGGGTATTTTCATATATTTCTTTCACGTAGGTGACGTCTCCTTATTACTAACTAGTGAATCCCCCATGTGCAAGCATTGATTAATGGAAAATTCTAAAAGCACAATGTCAAAGCTATCTTGATGTATCGCAACCGCCACAATTCTTGAACACTACATTCTCTCTACTTTTCCACGTTTTGCAACACCTTAGGTAGGTGCAAAGCTATCATCCTCTTCCAATTAGCTCCACAATTAAAAACTCAAGTTTTCTTAGCTCTTCTTGAGTATCTCTTCCTTTTTTTGAAATGCATATCTTTGTAGCTTCACCAACAATGTTATCCATAGATGCATTTCATGCTTACAATTATCGAGGATACCAAAAGGCTCAGACCTATACATAGCAAAAAAAGCTCAAAGAGAAACTTTACAATTTTTAGCAAACTACCTTTCCTTTGATCTTGAAAGCATTGAAATCTCCCATAGCTCCACGACATGGATATTCTCTACTATAGACTTCAGGCCCTATAGTCCTATCCACAACAAGGCAATTAAATAATGAAATGATATTTAATTTATTTACTCATAGGACCAGATTGTATCATACTTACCGATCCATTGGGGATAAATGTAATGGCCATCCAAATCAATGCATATATCTTATGGGAATATGCAACGCTCTCTAGACTATCAAATAGTAACATTCACGAAACACATGCTAGTGTTGAGTTTTCCCACAAGATAGAAATCCAAGAGATTGAAGTATCATACCAAGTTATATTGTTTTAGCTTACTACTACCTGCAAATAGGATATCAAAACACTCAACTTACATTCTTCATTTTTTATGTTTCAATAAGCTTTTTAGATAGTGGATGAAACATATGGATCCATCAAGCTCAAACTTCAATTGATCTAACCTTTTGTTGGGCTTGCTACAACCAAAGCGAAAAAGAGCTACACCTAATGTAAGAGCACCTATCTTGCATCACACAAATACATTTAGAAACCAAAGCAGTTAAATAAGTTTTTGACTACTTAAAAGCTAGAGATTGTTTAAAATAAACCTATGCCAAAAACCATAGTTGTCCTCAATTGGACACATAGATATATGGGTGTGAAAGTACAATTCGTTAAGATTCAAACCATGGGTCAGAGTCTATACTCCTACCTTTCATGTGTTTTCTTTGAACTACAAAATGTGAATTTGTTAAAACAATATTCCTCATTGTGAATTTGCACATGATTATGAGCTTTACCTAGCTCCTCTTCCCACTTGCTATTGCCAACATTAAGTTATGTCTTTTCACATGCAAGGTTGCCAAAGTTTTGGATCCCAAACCTTGGGTCTAAGATGCATAGGAGGCTTTCATCTATGAGAGGCTTTTTATGTGGATCTCCTTCATTGATATGCTTCCCCTCCTCTAAGCACCTTGTTGGCATTTCCCATGCCCGAAAGAGCTGCTATTGTGACCACTCCAGCTTCATAGGCAAACGTTGTCCCTTGAACCTCCTTGTTGCTAGATAGAACAAGCCTCTCACTAGTGAGGTTTCAAGTGTGCAAAGGCTTTCCCTAAAAGTCCAAACAAAGATTCACCAAGAAAGAACCTCTGATTTTCTCAAATTTTGGCCAAATGTTGATACTCCTATCACCAATGATGGCACCCATCGAAAATTTTCTATGAGTAAGCTATATTCTACAAGAAGTTAGATTGGTCTTAGTTATTGAATATCTTAGATAAACTAAAGTAGCAACCCATAAATGGTCTCAAGAGAACTCAAGAAGGCACTCCTTCAAATCCAATCTACCTAATGCTTCTTATAAATTCATTAGGCTTCTTAGAGGTTGATACAAAGGGGATCAAATTTGAGTTTGTTGCTACTTCTTCCACCTGTCACCTTGAGCCTACATCCCTTAGCTTACCTATTGCTACTGGTGACATTCACATTGATGATTCTACTCCCAAACATTTCTATCCATATGCCTTTTGATAGGGCCTATGATAGGGGGTGTGCATTGTCTTGTTAATTGTTGTCATGGACACAAATCTGATAGTGATTTGTCTTGAACTAAATCGAAAACTATACAGTTATGTGACTTGATATAGGATAGTTCCAATAATTGTTGGGTCCTATCTCATAAAGTCATACAATTCTCATCTCAAGGATCCTTTGCACATGCACAACATTGCTACTATTCAACACTATATGAGTCATTCATGTATTAATATATATTGAGGCAATCCTTGCTTGTTAAGGTCATGCCTTCTTCCTTTAACAACTTGCTTTCTGCTCAAAAGTCTACAACAAAAGACATAGTTACTAGGAGATATTATTTGTATGCTTGATCAATTTTGGCAAAGATAAATGCTTTAAAGTTCCTAATACTGTACTTACCAATAAAGATAATGTACCACATGTACATGATAGTTGTGTGATATCCCAATAATTTAACAAATTTTAGCTTGCTCAAGCTAAATGAGTTTTCATCTCATCTTATGATCTATGCTACTTCGTGTAAAATATTACACGGCGCAGCGAACAGAATCTGAGAAAGAGATAGAGAGTACACAACAGATAAGAGGAGAATCAGTAAAATTCTTTAACTCCAAACAACTGATACAAAGATGGCTCTGTCCACCCGTGCGCTTCCACTGTGTGAAGCTTAGATGGCGATCTAGACAGAAGATAGGTGAAGAGCTTAAGGCTAGCTGGAACAACAACTCTGACTGGGTGAAAGATGAGTGTAAGATGGCTGCGAAGGGGTTTAGCTTTTATAGCTCGCGAAGGTCGTTAGGTCGGCCTGCTGACCGACCTACCATATGAGCCTCCACTAGTCGGCCAGGGAATATTCCAGGGAATATTCCCTTTACCATCGGGCCGGGGGCGCTGCCCCCGGACCCCCGCCAGGGGGGCCGCTGGCCCCCCTGGGACCCCCCAGCCAGGGGCCGCTTCCGCGGCCCCCGGACCCCACAATAGGGGCCCCTTTTAACTCCCTTACCACGCAACTCAATGCAATGTGCCTCGAGTTGCTACCAGCTTAACCACTCCGTCTAACCCAAAGATTAGACCCACAATGGTCACCTTTTTGCCATCCGGTCACATAGACCTCATCTGATATACAAGTCAGGACTCCACCAATGTCCGGGCTCACACTTGGCTTCTCCTCATAATGGGGGCCTTACAACTTTGAGCACCATGGATCATTGGTAGTACCTAATGAGGGTGGGGCATTGATCATATCTAACACTTCGGGGTCTAAATAAATGAGTTTTTGTGTCATTTGTGATAGTTGGCTAAAAGAGAAGGTTCATCTATGTTTCTAGAATAGTGAGTAATCCAAAATATTGTTGTCAAGCTCTTGTGATAGACCTTGCAAGGATATTACCCAAACCTCCTACCTTGTAATTTTATGTCATTTCTCTAAATGATATATTAGTTTAAGAAATATTCAAGACATGAACCTTTAATAGGAACCCAACACAAACACGAAAAGGGGGCAATGCTCTAGCACGTGCATGTGCACCCTTGTTCCTTTAGAATTTTTTACATGACGCAACATTCACATTGACACAAAGATTTTTAAAGGGTATACCATAAATTAGTAAATTCTTCTTTTCTTTTTGTCTTCAGACATACATAGACACACACCCAAACACAAATTTTTAAAGGGCGTACCATTCATAAATTAGCAAGTTTTCCTTTACTTTTGTATTCACACTCTAATGGTTCATAAAGGAAAGTCATCTACTAAGATTGTGGTTTGAGATGTTGTAACATGAGCATAGTAAAGGAAGGTGGATCAAGAATGGCTTCAAAGTGTATGATAGCATGGAGAAATTCAAGACAAGACATTTACATATGAAAATCCTCAATCTAATATTGAGCTCCACCTAAACATGAGTACTATCACAATTTTTGAAGTCTTCTTGACAACAATTAACATTGATAACAAAAAAGTTGTGGACAACAAATTTTTAATGTGTTTTGATTATGTTCAAAGAGAGAGGTATATATATATGTATGTATGTATACATAAGTACATTTGTTAACTTTAATCCCATTGAATAGGCTCATTTATGAGCTTATCTTAAGTTTCACACAAGCATCAAAATATTCAAGTATCATAAAAGAAGGATAACATATAGGTGCATGCATATTTAATCCTCCACATGCAAAGAAACAAAGGATAGAAATCATGCATGCATGCATGCACACACATGCACGCATACGCATGCACATAGTATGTGTGTGTGAGTGTGCACATATGTGTCTCTTGCATTTAAATTTTTTATGCCTTACAAAGATCAAGCTTCTCACCTAAGTTGTACATTTGGCAATGCATATAAAATGCATCTCTCTTGCAATCCATATCATGTCGATATTATGTGTGTGTAAGTGTGCATGTGTGTGTATCTTGCATTTAAAAGTTTTATGCCTTGCAAAGATCAAGTTTCTAGCCTAAGTTGTACATTTGGAAATGCATATTAAATGTATCTCTCTTGCAATACATACCATGTCCATGTGCAATTTTTATAAATAAAAGTGCATATAAATGCATGATTATCTAGATATCAAATATAAGCCTTGCACAACAATATGAATAGATGGATAATATGCTGAAAATTGAATTGACAAGTTTGTGTCTTGATAGGTTTGCATGTTTCTTATGTTACCATAATAAAATCTCCATACCTACTACATCACAAAACTACGTTTCGTGCAAAAATGGCCACAAGGAAAGCTTATTCTATCACCGCTTATACATGAAAATGTGTGTTCTAGATGAAAACATGCAAGAGGAGATTGAGATATAAGCTACACTAGTAACTATCCTATACTCGGTCGAGGCATAGAACATTAGCATACCATGCTTGCAATAAGTGTTAACTAAGCTTTGTTTTATAAACATAACTACTTTCTATGACTCATAGAATATTTTTAGACTTTTCTATATAGACACTTATTTTAACTTTTTAGCTTTATATATATTTATCTAGTAAAAATTCAAAACCTAATCTAGATCCAAAACTCCCTACATGGTAACTAGAAACACGAGGGATTCACTAGTAGTAATAAGGAGACATCACCTGCGTGCAAGAAATATATGAAAATACACCTTATCTACCCCCTATTTATGGGACCTTACCTTATAAAATATACCTTCCTTCTCTTAAATAACCCCCCTCCCTTACACTCACGTGATACCATACAGTAAACCCTAGTGGACCCCCCGAGACTAGAAAGAGTTCATACATTACTAGGTAAGAGTCATTTTACTAATTATAACTTCATGCTCATGTTGTAAAATTAAAAACCTAGTTTAAATATGGAAATTCCTACTTGCTAACTAGAAAAATTCATTCATTTACTTAATGTGGGTCTTTTTACCATCTAATCTTGTGTCTAAAGTTCCTTGTGTCTACTCTCGTTGTTTTTCTAGGCTGTTAGATAGATTCCACGATTCAAACAATGATCAGTCTCACACACTCTCTCTCCTTTTTTTACATTTGAGCACTTGTGAAGAAAGTATGTTTTTTCTTGTTGGATGATAGCTATATCTTTAAACGAATATATTTGTGTCATCAAGAAGGCATAACCTAGAGTTTGAACTCATATACCCACATTACCAAACCCACTTGTGAACCAACTTGGCAACAACCCCATTGGGGTGTCAAATGCTCTATCTTTAAAAGCACACACACACACACACACATGTGTGTGTGTGTGTGTGTGTGTGTGTGTGTGTGTGTGTGTGTGGGTATCTCTTATGGCTTCACATACCTTGAAACTACATGCTAACTAGATTCATTAGCAAAGGATATGCTTGTTACGTCCATATGTTGATAGTTGTGGACATTTGTAAGCTCAAAGATGTAGAAAGAATAACACACTGATGTTTTAGCAAAGTATAGTAACACCATGTGTGTGTGTGTGTGTGTGTGTGTGTGTGTGTGTGTGTGGGTATCTCTTATGGCTTCACATACCTTGAAACTACATGCTAACTAGATTCATTAGCAAAGGATATGCTTGTTACGTCCATATGTTGATAGTTGTGGACATTTGTAAGCTCAAAGATGTAGAAAGAATAACACACTGATGTTTTAGCAAAGTATAGTAACACCAAATGTGCATCACTCTAATAGGTTGGGATATACTTGAGTATAGGGCATACTTTATCATTGGATTGCCTTCCTACAAGATGTTGCAAATGCTAGATACTTTCCTATAATAGCAATTTTCATAAAAGTGCAACATATGATGCCAAAATTTGCACGGAATTCACAAGAGCTAGAATGAAACATTTGGAATAAGTGGAACTAAAATCCATTATACTATATGGAAAGTACTTTTCTAGAAATGGATTTTTTCATTAAAATTTCAAAAGAAAGTTTAGAAACTATTTGGGGCTACCAAAAAGTTGACAACTTTGATCCATTTGTTACTATGAAGATTGTTTAAGCAAATATATTTTATCTTGCTGAGGCTCTTGATTAGGGAAACCTTAAATGACATGTAGTGTCTAATGGAATGGAGATTGGGCATAAAGACATATGTATTAACTTATTTTGACCTAGGCTAGTTTTATTGTTATGATCTTGTGTTGCCTGCACACTATGTTGAAATGATTTGTTTTTAGCATTCATCACTCAAGAGAGCATAATTTTTCTAGAGGATCTGAATGACCTTAATATTTTTTCTATGTGAAATTAGTGTAAACCTAACCCTTATCCACAATACGGAGCAAAAAGGATCATGCTGAGACTACGCTTTGCCAGACACACTTGCATCGTATGAGCAGCTCCACGATACAATGTGAATAGGACTTTACGAAGATTTGGCTTCGTTGCTCTCACATCATATCAACTTATCCTCTATGTGTCATATGAATGATACCTCCAAGGAATAGTTTTTTATTGCTCTTCTTGTCATTTTCTATCAAGCATTGAGGGCAAGGACAAAGTAGATAGCAAGGAAAGTTTATATAGAGAGCAAGGATAATGGACAAGCGGCAAGGCCATTAGGTTGTACACAATATTAGATAGCTAAACTATAATATGTGCATTCTTGACAACAAAATTTAGGGAAATTTGGGCTTACTAAGTTGGTTTTCCTTGCCTATTGACAAACTCCATGTCTTAATCCCACCATCCTTAGTAATCTTTTAGATGATCAAATGGGCAGACCTTTCTTAGAAATGGAAAGTATATGAAGCATTTATTGTCTCATAATAAAATTATAGAAGTAATTGAGAAAATAATCCACAGTGAGTCCCTTGTAGTCACATGTAGCATTAAAAATGTTTCAAAGACTACACAATGTAAATGACTAAGAAGGATCCTTTAGGAGTGACAAGTTCTCTGGATTGATCTAGTTAGTTAATGCATATTGTGGATATATGGGTCCTATCAAGACTAGATGGTACAAGTTTCCACTTTATAGCACTTCTTCTCCAAAGCTACTTCCATGCTACTTATCTATTTAGCTTGTATTTCATAGATTCTCATGGTAATGAGAGGTAGGTAATATTTAAATGAGAATAAGAATTGGTATATTGTATACCAATGAGTCAAGAGAGATGCAACTTTTCACTACCTTCAAATATTTGCTAGGGGGAAAATGGCTCTTTGTCTACTTTCTATTGCCATTACCCATGTTGACACTAGCAAGCATAAGACAATTTTGTCATCGGAATTAGATTTCAACCCGATCAAGTAGATGCAAAAAAGCTTGAAAGGATTAAAGGTAGAATTGACCAAAACACCTAACCCCAGGATGAAATGTTAAACACCCTTTATGTCAAAGGCTTCCATAAGCCACCTCAAAGAGCTTTTGTATTTGATGATTTGTCTGGAAATAATATAGATCCTTTTTACAAGAAAGATCTTAGTTTGGAATAATTCCTATCAAAAGATAAATCTGAAAAAAAATGAAAAAAAAATCCACAAAGTCAGTCCAAAAGATCAAGATGATGACATTAGTGATTTAGACTTTGATTTGAATTTAGAGACAGAAACTAGAAGTGAGGAAGATGACTAATTTGAGGATGAGGAGGATTAAAAAACCTAGCAAGTCCAAGAAGAAGGAAAAGGGCAAGAGACCCTCGAAGGGCAATCAAAAAAATGAGGCTAAGAATCTATGGTATACAAAATACAATAATCCAAGCCATGTACAAGTTGAATACGTCTTGAATCAGTGATGGTGTTGCATTTGTATTATGGTCACTTCGGGGCCACTCACAATACGAACTACTACTTGTATGATGGTAGATATCAAATGGCCCATCCTAGAGGACGATAAGATAATGCAACATCCTAGTCTAGCCAATGGAACCTAAGCAAACCAATCAAGCTTAAACACCCATAGTAGCTTATACTAATTAGGAGCATCAACAACCTGGTGGTGGCCATGGCATATGTGGTAGGGGAGGAGAAAGTCAATGAAATTTTTGGCCATTTTCTAAACATTATTTATTTTGTATGAGGAAAGGGCACTAGAGATTAGAGTGTCCCAAATACAATGCATATGATGCCTAAAGAAGGCAATGACAAGGTCAGAGGCATCCATGCTCTGGGCTAACACATTGAAAATCAAGGAGCTAATGGAGCTAGATTTCCATGTGGTAATGTGATCTAGGAAAAACTTACAAGGAAGTAGCATTGCAACCCACATGCACTTTGTAGGTAGAGCATGAGAGGATATACCATCAAGTGATTGGACATGAAGAGCAAGCCAACTGAGATCGTGATGAAATATTTGCCTAGTGAGTTTTGGTCTGTATGTTCAACTTGCAAGATGTTTTGGAAATTTATGGGTGACAAAGAGTTATCTATAGCAAAATGATGGTTAGGATGATAAAACCCTAGTAAGAGTGAATAGAAGCCATAATGTGTGATGAATTATCCATAGAATAGCTAGTAGCATGATGCAAAAACCCCATCGGTTCAAGGAGTAAAACCACGTGTGAAAATAAATCCACATCCAAGTTGTGGATGGAATTAGCAAACCCAGAGAATGCCATGGGCTCAGAGATTGCAAAATCTAAGTCATAGTAGGAGAATGGTTGAGAAGGACCAAGCTCGAAGTAAGATAAAACCAAAAAAGTTGTGAACGAGAATCCACAACCCAATGGTATCACCAAAATTTTATCCCCAAAGGCATGAACCCCACACAATGCAAGGATTGATCTACAGTTTCATAGTTCGGAAGTCTCTCCTAGAATAGTACTAAATAAGCATGTAGATATTCATCTTGGAATTTATAAAGGTAAGTATCTAGAGGTTTATCCTAGTAAACATAAGAGTAATACACTAAAATTTCATCTCGGTAAGTAGGAGAGAAAGAATCATACATACTAGGAGTTGTGATAATTCCAAAGTCATCTAAAGAAACAATCAAGTGGGGACTAGTTAATATCACTATACCATTAGGACATCTTATAAATATTGTACTAGCTTTCAAGGACCACCCTATTGAAGCTTATCCACCTAGATCGGCTAGTATTACTAGAGCCCCAAGCAATGGCTGTGACTGCAACTACTCTAAAGGAGATAGCTCGAAGGGTTCAGTAGGAGAGCGAGTACCACTAGGCCCATTGTCTGATCCAAAAATTCCAGTACTCCTTGCTTTGTGAAAGGATAGAATCATCCAAAATGTCCTACTCAATAGCAGATCTGGTGTCAATATCATCATCTTAGCAACAAACCTATAAGGAATTCAAATTGATGGATTGGGAACTAGCTCCATTTCTAGTAAGAATAGAAAATTAGCAAAGGGTGAGACGGCTTGATATTATCCGCTTTGTGCTTTTTGAAATTGCTACCATTCCCTTCTTGGTTTCTTTAGTTGTTTTGAATATGGAGCATGTAGGCGAGGATTACCACCTCTTGTTGGGAAGTCCCATCCTTGAGGACAATAAGATAATGCAACGTCCTAGTCTAGCAAATGGAATCCTTAGCCAACCAATCAAACTTAAACACCCATAGTAGCTTATGCTAATTAGGAGCATCAATAACTTGGTGGTGGCCATGGCATATGTGGTAGGTGTTGAGATATCGAGCTCTACTCGTGATACGCCAGGGTGACCGTTGTGTATTTATGTCACCGACTTGTCAGTTGCAGACGCGGTTGGTACACCTCCCATGAATAATAGCTACATGATAGCTATCCTTATCTACTCTAGTTCGTGGCTCAGTTAGTATGCCACCTTAGTTAGTTGAGTTTGGTTTGAGACCCATATATAGGGTTCTTCTATTTCTTTGTACTAGAGTTCTTTTGGCTTATACAACTAAGAAGAGGAAAACTGTTTTCAGCCTCCACCCTTGTGAGTATTCCCCCATTGTGCAAGCAAGAAAGCTACAAGTGAGACTCCTTCCTTCTCTCCCACAATCTTGACATGGTATCAAAGCCTTGTTCGTGGTAAGGAGCTCAAGAAAGCAAGCCAAGCTCGCGGTGTTCTGGTAAGAGGAGCAGTGTTGCTTTCATTTTCTGTTTTGGGAGCAGATCTCTACAGGTAGCACAGCCGGAAATTGCAGGAGTGCATTGTCTCAGGTTGAGACGCCCTTCGCCCTGAAGCAAGAGGGCAGTATATGCTGCGGGTAAGAGCTTTAGCTCTTGGCGACCCTGTTTTTTTGATTTGAGGCCATTTCGGGCCCTGTTTTGGAGGCGGAAGTTTTCTGCACGCACTCAGGAAAAAGCCCTGTTTTATGCTGTGCGACCACTGTTCTACAGGTCGGTGAAAAGTTACCACAGAAATTGCATCGTATGCTTGTGCGCAGAGACATTGGGAGTTACAGAATCATCCTTGGTTTCTGTTTATGCAAAATTGTCACTAGGAAGTGACTGTGTGGTCATATACCACTTTCGCTAGTTTTGCAGATTTTTCCTTGTGAGGGTGAAGCTGTGGTTTTTGCAGTGACAGAATTTTTTGCAGTGTTCTGTAATGGCATCTGATTCTCTTTCACAGATTGTCACTGAAAAGCTTGACAAGAACAACTTCCAGGCATGGAAGTTTAGAATGACGAATTTCCTTATGGGAAAAGGATATTGGGAATTTGTTGCAGGAAATGAAGAAGAACCAGTTCTTCCTGATGTTCCCAATCAACAGCAAATGCAGGCATTCAAAGCATGGCATGAGAGAGCCAGGAAAGTTATGTACTGGTTGTCTATCAGTATTTCAGACTCTATGATTGTGCATATTCAGGATGCAAGTACGCCAAAGGAGGCATGGGATACTTTGTCAAAAATGTATAGCACAAATACGCAAGCCAGGAAAATGCAGCTCAAGCAAGAGTTGCATAATGTGCAAAGAGAAAATATGAGCATCAATGACTACCACATGAAGGTGAAGAAGATTGCAGATGCACTTGCTTCCATTGGGTCGCCAGTGGAAGATGATGATTTAGTTTCTGTGACCTTGAATGGTCTAGGAAAGGATTATGCACAGTTTCGGACATCCATTTCAGTTCGTGAAAGATTTCCTGATTTTGAGGAGTTGATTACTCTTCTAATTTCTGAGGAACAGAGAAATGGTGGTGCATCTTCTTCAGGAGGAACTTCAAAAGAAGCTGTCTTCTACTCAAATGCTGGAAGAGGTAGAGACAGAGGTAGAGGAGGCCGATTTGGAGGCCGTGGTAGAAATCAGAATATGCAGCAAACTCAAGAAAACCAGTCCTATGGAGGAGGACGTGGTAACTCTAGAGGCAGGGGGAGCCAAAGAGGTCGTGGTGGATGGCAAAGAGGTCAAAATGCAAACAGTAATGTTGAATGCTACTACTGTGGTAAAATGGGTCATATGGCTAAAGACTGCTATAAAAAGCAGAATGACATCATGAATGGAAAACTGCAACAAGGGAATTATGCATCTTCTAGCAGACAGAGTGATGACAGAAATGAGCATTTGTTTATGGTGCAGCACATGAACAATTTTGTGACAAATGCAGAAGAAAGCAACGATGTGTGGTATGTTGACTCAGGTGCATCAAACCACATGACAGGTCATGCAGAATGGATGGAGGATGCAAGGAAAATGGAAAAACCAGGATTTGTGGAGACTGGTGATGATACTGCACATCCGATTGTGCAGATTGGAAAAATTCCTTTGTCTATGCAGGATGGGAAAAAGAAATACCTGTCCGATGTATTTCATGTCCCCAATATCACCAAGAATCTGGTTTCTGTTGGTCAAATGGTTGAACAGGGCTTGCAGGTCAGATTTAATCCTCATGGATGCTTTGTTGAGGATATGAAAAATAAAGGTCGCTTGATAGCAAAAGGAAAGAAGAAGGGCGGAATGTTTACGTTGGATGCAGACATGTCTGAATTGAGTGCAGCAATGTTTGCACATGGGACCGGTGTAGTTGCAGATATTGATATCTGGCATAAACGCATTGGTCATGTTAATGTACAGCGACTTAAATCAATGCAGGCCCAAAATATTGTTGCAGGTTTGCCTAAATTCAAGGTTGCAGAAATGCATAAGGTATGTGAAGCCTGTCAGTTTGGAAAACAGGCAAGGAAACCATTTCCTAGACATATTCAAGAGAGTGAGAAGCCATTGGAATTAATCCACTCTGATGTGTGGACTACTAAAGCTGCATCTCTTGGAGGCTGTCATTATTTTGTCAGTTTTATTGATGACTATAGCAGAAAAGTTTGGGTGTATTTTATGAAAAAGAAAAGTGAAGTTTTTGGGCATTTCAAAACTCTTAAAGCTATGGTTGAAAAAGAAACAGGCCTGCAAGTAAAATGCCTAAGGTCAGATGGAGGGGGAGAGTACCTCTCAAATGAGTTTGCAAGGTTCTTGCAGGAGCATGGCATAAAGCAGCAATATTCATGCAGTCATACCCCACAGCAAAATGGAATTGCAGAAAGAAAAAACAGACATATTGGAGAGGTGTCTCGTGCCATGCTCAATGAAAAAGACCTGCCAGATTTTTATTGGGCTGAAGCAGTTGCTACAGCAGTCTACATAATGAACAGGACTCCCACTGCAGCAATACATGGAATGACTCCAGAGGAGAGGTATACTGGTAGGAAACCAGATATTTCTCATTTGAAAATTTTTGGTTGCATTGCCTATGTACATGTGCCAGATGAGTTGAGATCCAAGTTGGATCCAAAAGCTGAGAAGTGCATCTTTATTGGTTACTCTCTGCAGCAAAAAAAGGGTATAGATGCTATAACCCTTCTACTCGTAAGTTTACAGTGAGCAGAGATGTTATTTTTGATGAGATGAGTAGCTGGTATAAACCAGTACATGTGATTGATGATGTAGATGCACAAAATGGTAATGCTGCACAAAATTCACAGCAGCAGTCACAAAATATTAGTGGACCTGGAGCGTCCTCTAGTAGTGGTTCACATTCTTCACCATGGACAGGCAGATTGAGATCAGGAGAATCTTCTCAAAGTAATGCAGATAGTGGTATGCAGGTATCACGAAAAGGAAAAGAGAAGGTTGATCAGTCCATGTTTGATGTGAATGCAGGTCACTCTTATGTGGATGGTGAATCCAGTGGCTCAGAACAGAGCATTGATGATGAGTTGGGTATTCCTTCTATTGTTACACCTGGAGTAAGGAAGACCAGGGATGTTTTGAGAGCACCTGGGAGTGAACCTACTTTACGCAGGTCTACGAGAGCTAGGTATCCTGTGGATAGGCTGAAATATGATGGATTTACAGCCATTCACTATGCATATATGGTCAAAGTGATACAGGAACCAGAACCCACTTCTTTTGAGCAAGCCATGGGAAAAGAAAAATGGGAGAAAGCCATGGATGAAGAAATGGATGCCTTGGAAGCAAATGCTACATGGGAGTTAGTACCTTTGCCTAAAGGTAAGAATGCAATTGGCTGTAAGTGGGTTTATAAGGTGAAGCACAATGCAGATGGTTCTGTGAACAGATACAAGGCAAGATTAGTAGTCAAGGGGTATGCACAAACATATGGCATTGACTATGAAGAAACATTCAGTCCAGTTGTAAGGATGGCAACTGTAAGAGCAGTCATTGCTATGGCTGCATCAAAGGGATGGTCTTTACATCAGATGGATGTAAAGAATGCCTTCTTGCATGGTGATTTGCAAGAAGAGGTCTATATGGAGCAGCCACCAGGTTATGTGCATGCTGTTCATCCTGAGTTTGTTTGCAGGTTGAAGAAAGCCTTGTATGGCTTGAAGCAAGCACCTAGAGCATGGTCTGACAAGATAGGACAGTATCTTGTCACTATTGGCTTTCAGATTTCCAAGGCAGATTTCTCACTTTATGTGAGAAAAACAGAGAAAGGTATTATGCTACTTGTCATTTATGTTGATGATTTGATTATGACAGGTGACAGTGATGAAGATATCCTTCATGTGAAAATGCTATTGAAGCAGAAATTTGAGATGAAGGATTTGGGAGAGTTGCGTTATTTCTTGGGCATTGAGGTGATTAGATCACCAAGTGGGATACAGCTCTTGCAGAGGCAGTATGGATTGGACATGCTGTCCAAATATGGGATGACAGGCTGTAAGCCTATTTCAGTTCCTTTGGAGCAAAATGTGAAGCTGAGCACAGATGCAGGTGAGCTTCTAGAAGACCCTACTATGTACAGACGCATAGTAGGAAGTTTGATTTATATGACTATTACCAGGCCAGATTTGAGCTATGCTGTTGGAGTGGTAAGTCAGTTTATGCAGGCTCCAAGGAAACCACATTTGGATGCGGCTAGACGCATACTCAGGTATGTGAAGTCCACATTGCAGTATGGACTATTTTATGAGACTGGGGTTCAGATACAGTTGCATGGATACACTGATGCTGATTGGGCTGGTAGTATTTCTGATAGACGATCTACCAGTGGATATGTGTTCTCTTTTGGGAGTGCTGCAGTCACTTGGAGCAGCAAGAAACAGCCTACAGTTGCCTTGTCGAGCACAGAGGCTGAGTACAGGGGTGCAGCAATGGCTGCATGTGAGGTAGCTTGGTTGCATAAGCTACTTTATGATATGCATCAGTCTACAAATGGGCCAGTTGTCATTTATTGTGACAACATGAGTAGTATACACTTGGCAAATAACCCAGTCTATCATGCTAGAACAAAGCACATTGAGGTGCATTATCACTATGTGCGAGAGAGGGTTTTACTAGGTCTTATTGATCTAGTTTATGTCAGCACAGAGGATCAGGTAGCTGACATATTCACGAAGGCATTGGGCGCAGAGAAGCTGCGCAAGTTCAGAGACCTGCTTGGTGTGCAGGAATTGGGATTGAGCTCGAGGGGGAGTGTTGAGATATCGAGCTCTACTCGTGATACGCCAGGGTGACCGTTGTGTATTTATGTCACCGACTTGTCAGTTGCAGACGCGGTTGGTACACCTCCCATGAATAATAGCTACATGATAGCTATCCTTATCTACTCTAGTTCGTGGCTCAGTTAGTATGCCACCTTAGTTAGTTGAGTTTGGTTTGAGACCCATATATAGGGTTCTTCTATTTCTTTGTACTAGAGTTCTTTTGGCTTATACAACTAAGAAGAGGAAAACTGTTTTCAGCCGCCACCCTTGTGAGTATTCCCCCATTGTGCAAGCAAGAAAGCTACAAGTGAGACTCCTTCCTTCTCTCCCACAATCTTGACAGTAGGGGAGGAGAAAGTCGATGAAAATTTTGGCCATTTTCTAAACATTATTTCTTTTGTATGAGGAAAGGGCACTAGAGATCAAAGTGTCCCAAAGCCAATGCATATGATGCCTAAAGAAGGCAATGGCAAGGTCAGAGGCATCCATGCTCAGGGCTGACACATTGAAAATCAAGGAGCTAATGGAGCTAGATGTCCATGTGGTAACCTGTTCTAGGCAAAACTTACAAGGAAGCAACATTGCAGCCCACATGCACTTTGTGGGTAGAGCACAAGAGGATCTACCTTCAAGTGATTGGACACGAAGAGCAAGCCAATTGAGATTTTGATGAAATATCTGCCTAGTGAGTTTTGGTCTGTATGTTCAACTTGCAAAATGTTTTGGAAATTCATGGGCGACAAAGAACCATGTGTAGCAAAATGATAGTTAGGATGATAAAACCCTGGCAAGAGTGAATAGAAGCCACAGTGTGTGATGAACTATCCATAGAATAGCTAGTAGCACGATGCAAAAACTCCATCGATTCAAGGAGTAAAACCAAGTGTGAAAATAAATCCACATCCAAGTTGTTAATACTCACTATTCGCTAGAATCTGTTGGGGTAAAGGCGCCTCCGCCATGCCGCTGTCAAAGAGATTGTGCGAGAGCTGCAGAACACGGGGTTCAAGATACAGCAAGAAATGAGGCTAACAAGAAGAATTCAAATATTGGAAGTCAATGATCACTATATTCCTTGTCATAATCATAGAGTTACAACAAAGAAACTGAGCAAATTCATGTTCTTGATAAGCTGTCATGAACAGTTTTTGTATTTCAACAAGTACAGCATCAAGTAAAGACTTGCTTGTGGTCGTTCAGCTGTAGCATGCCATGTTTGAAGATGAAAATTCTGTCGAGAGGTTTACTGAGAATGAGATCAGGGTTACTGAAATTTCAGCTTAAACAGAACCTTTGGGATATTTGATCACGAGGAAACTGGAGGATCTTCAGCAACACGAGCATTCCAATAGGCTAAAATCATTGTATCCTTTGTAGCAATTTTTGCACCATCACTTGAGCAATTTCAAAAGACAAGCTTTTGCTGAGTGCATCAAGTACAGGACAGGTGGGCCTGCTCAGCAGCACTCAAACAAGTCCTGTTGAACAATTATAAACAAACCATTCTTCAACTGTCCAAAGCCTGTTGAATTCACAGTGGCATCAATGCATGAAGCTCAAGTGGCATGTCATAGTTAGCATTCACAACTCGCATGTACAACTTTGATCTTGCTTGGAGGCTGGGTACATTGTGTCTAGTGGTACCCTCTAATGCAAAGATAGGAAGAGTTCCATAGCTTGGACTTCCAACTCTCTGAACATCATCTGCTTAAATTAAACCGCGTGATTCCAGCACAATCCAAGTGCTCTGCCTCGGCACACAACCTGGTTTTACCTCTGCCTGAGATACAAAGACATTGAACGGATTGAAGGTGATGATTTCGAAGTGGATTCTCTGGACATTTTAAGCATCTACGATTTTCAAACGGAATCTTCTGCTGAATCTTCAAAGGTCAATTTGCCTTCGATTGCTGAAGAGCCCCAGTAAAGGAACTTGGACGAACTTTTCTGCATTGTCACTGTAAGGAGATTTTATCTTGATTCATCCAATCGTTTTATGACAACTTTTCCCGTATTTGATCCTTCTGTGTCTGGGCAGCGTATGTCTACCTCGGCACAGATGCTGGCAACAGGCAGTCGGAAACTGCTTCTCTAAAAAATCTGTAACAGGGCAGAAATCTACAATGATAGGTCGATCAACAGAAAAAAAAATGTCCAGTCATCCCTTTCAAAGCAGTTGATGCATGTCCTTCTTCTCGGAATTGTACACAAACATTACCCACCATATGATTAGTCAAATTGTCACAAAAATTCAGATTCTCCAATTCTCCATACTTGCTCATGATGCCACGATTGTACGAGTCCTTTTTGGAATTACAGGACGAGAGGGCGTGAGATAGAAGAAGATGAATTTCAAGTCAAGATATTGGAGATCAAGAACCCGAAAGTTTAATTCCATGTCATCATGATGAGATACAATGTTTACATGAATTCAGACTGCGAGATCTCCTCTCGGCAAAGAAGTTCATACCCTCTTCTCCCATCAACGCTCAGAAGTTTCGCATGAATTGCACAGAGATTGGTGTCCTGTTTCGAATTTGACAAGCATGAACGGCCTTTGAGGAGGGAGACGAAGGTGCAACTGTTCGGCTGGACATGTCCCTGCTGCACTCGATGACAGAGGTGAAAAACGAGGTATTTTGGGGCTGCAAGGTGTAAGCTAATGGAGGAGATCCTGAGCCGTAGGGAAGAGAAGGAATCGAGCAAGAACGGAAGCACAGAGAACACGCTTGCAACAATCAACAATTAGTATCTCAATTTCCCCCATAGGCATCCCACAGGCGGTCTGCTCCATTTAATTTAGTCCCATAAGCTTCCCGTATGAGTTGATGCCCTGCTATCTCAGCAAGAACGTTGTCAGATGAAAGGACTCTGCATCGGGAGCTATGAATTCTGTAGCAAGACAGGGAGCAGTAGTGAAGATTGCGTCGCGGGCATGTATATTGCCAGAACTGCTTCCGGCAAACCAAGCGTATAAGCCGACTCTCAATGTCGCCAGTTTGTCCCCAAAACTCCAGTATTCTGTCGTCCTGGAATTGCTTCCATTATACGAAGATCAAGCTGAATCTCATGGAATTGAGCTGCAAGCTGTCGTTCCAAAGTCTCTAAGTGGTGGATACTTTAGCTCTGTTGCTGTTTTTCCATGACTCCTTGTGAGGCACTACTTCTGAATAGCGGATCAACCCCCTCATGCCATTCCCCCTTCTCCTCTCCATAAGGGCGTCGGATCCGAACTAATCGCACCTTTTCTCCCCCCCTTTCGCCTCAGAAGGTAACCACCCATTTCGAGCACGGGGAGGTCCTGGATTTTCTGAACTTTTTCCCACCCTTTAGCCATTCAAATCCTCCTTTTCCCCCTCTTTTTGCCATACGAATATTTTTCCACTATCTTTAGCTCCCTATCTTCCCATTTGTGAATTCCTCCTTTGATGCATAGCGACCACCCATACGAACAGCCTCGTTTGAACAGTTTATCATAGTCTCAACAAAATCAGGGACCTTATCACTAGAGTCCTGATTACCTTCTGGTTCAGTGAAGGACTCATTGTAAGCTTGCCCCAAGTCTCGGATGCTCCCACGAACAGGACGGTCTACAAAGGGTAGGATAGGTTTTCCTTCCTATTACAAGCATCGAATATGCAATACATTTAAGGGAATATATACATACATTGAATGCAGTTTATTAAAATGCACCACACAAACAATGAATCACACGCAGAAATTAACACAAATGCACAACAAAAATGGAGGTGTTCACGGCTCAGATGCGCAGCATCACGACATCCACCCCCTCTAAACCTGCGCATCCTCCGGATGTGCCAACTATCCAGGATCATTTAAGTCCACAAACAGGTCAAGTCCATCTTCTGGTTCTAGCGGACCTGTTTGTCCATCGGCTCTATCTTCTATGTCCTCTGTTTCTTCAGCATGTCTTTCTCTTACCTGCTCATCTTCTGTCAATGCTTCAAGTTCATATTCTTCATCCTCTCTTCTCTTGAAAATCTTGACTCGTTTTCCAGCAATAGGCACCCTCAATAATGTTCCATCTAATTCAGCCAGCTCATAGGTACCATTATCAAAAACCTTTTTCACTTCATACGGTCCAAACCATCTTTGAACCATTTTTCTCATGCTACTATGCTGATTTTCTAGACTACTGTCGTAGACTAGAACCCAATCCCCTTCTTTTATGGCTCTAGGCCTCAAGCGATGCCTTAAATCAAACCTGTCCTTATTTCTGAGATGGGCTGCCTTCAAACGGTCAACAGCTAGTTGCACATCTTCTGTTCTTCTCTCTAGTTGACGAATCCGAAGGGCTAACAGTTCTTCCCTTGATAAATTCTCATGCCAAGGAAGAACACTCCAAGTGAGAGCACAAATTTCAGTAGGCATGACAGGTTTTTGCCCATACATCAACTCCGCAGGCATGTATCCAGTAGTCACACTATGTGTAGAGCGATCAGCCCACAATGCAAAAGGTAGCAATCTCGGCCAATCTCCAATCCGACCTCTACAAGCTTTTGCCAATGCTTTAACTATAGGCGGATGTCCTCTTTCACTTTTGCCATTTCCCTCTGGATTATAGGCAGTAGTAAGAGCCAATTTAATCCCAAGCCGTGAGAAGAATTCTCTAGCTTCATCAGCATCTAGCTCTCCACGATCAGCTGTAATCTTGCCTATACATCCATACCTGCAAAATATTTCTTCCAACAAGAATTTACATACTGTAGTGGTGGTCTTCGTCCGCAACGGTCTACCTTCAACATAGTTTGTAAGATCCTCCCTAGCCAAGACAAGATATCTCATCTGCCAAAGTCCCACTGGCAAAGTAACCAAGTCTACTACCCACTTGTAATGCATACATAGTGGATAAGTCGGATGCAACTCATCACGATGTCGCACTATAGAGTAAAGCTGGCAATCCCTGCAAGTCTCCACAAAGTGAGAAACATCTTTATACATCCCTTTCCACCAGTACCTTTCTTTGATTTTCTCATAGGTAGCCCACACACCTCTATGTCCTGCCCATGAGCTCTCATGAAACTCTCGCATAATCTGTATTTGCATGGCTTCATCACAAATTACTCTCAAGGGCAAGCCTCCTCTTTTCTTTGGATGCTTCCAAAGAAAACCATCTTTCAAGAAATACCCATAAGCCTTCCTTCTGATTTTCTTGAATTCATCATCTTTCCAATCAGCTCTTCGAGTCAATGAACTTAAATACTGTCCAATTTGCAGCCACTCATCAACATAAAGTTCTTCAATAAAAGCTTCAACAGTAGATACATGACAATCATGAATAAGGACAGAAGCAGCAAGCTCTGTCTCATCATCTTCTGCAAGCATTGACTCCTCATCCTCATATCTCGCTCTAGAAAGCATGTCAGCAACTGGATTATCTTTCCCTGCTATGTGTCGAAATTCTGGATTCAATGATTTGATATAGGCAATCCATCGAAGCATCGCTATATCTGGAGTCGAGCAACTAGTAATCATCCCAAGCAAAGGTAAGCAATCTGTTTCCACAATAACTGAAGCTCCAATGAAATACCCTTTATCACACTTCAGTGCAGTGACTACTCCCCACAACTCTCTTTTGATCTGTGGATATCTCCTTTGTCGCTCATTAAGAACTTTAGCTCCAAAGCGGATAGCATACCTATTTCCCTCAGCATCATCCTGTCCCACAGCCCATCCTATGCCAATAGGGCTAGTATCAACTGTCAACATGATCGGTCGTCCACACTGATAATCCGCCTTGCGTAGAGTAGGAGCTGATTGCAACAGCTTCTTGAGCTTACGCATGGCTTTTGAATGCTTCTCATCCCAATGAAATTTCTGCCCCTTTCGAAGCAGCTGATAGAGAACATCTGCAATATGAGCAAAATGAGGAATCCAAATCATGTAAAATACACAAGCTCCCACAAATCTCCGCACCTCTGAAGTATTCGAGCAATACTCTGCAATCCTGTTTATGGCATCCACCTTTGCAGGAGAAGGCTTTCTGCCATAATATCCAACCATATGCCCAACTATGATGACTTCATTAACAGCAAAGACAGATTTCAGCCCTGAAAGTGTCAAATTTACCTCCTCTAATCGTGTCAAAATTTTCTCACAAGCATTCAAGTGATCAGCCACAAACTGTCTACATCCAAGCAAATCAAGACTTTCATTCTTTTCTTCTTCTGCACAACCCTTAATAGGCACATCATCTAGAAATGGCATGGTATACTGCGGAATATAGTCTCGAAGAACTCTATGCATAGCATTCATCATATGAGCAACTGAGTTTGTAGCACCTTGTGGCAAGGTACACATCCTCACAAGACCAATAGGTGTCCGCATAGTAGTAATATCCCTGCTTTCCAAGGCAAGCTGAAACTGATCATAACCTGAATACAAGTCACCTAGTGAATAGATGGCTCGTCCTGCAAAAGCCTCAGCAAATTCATCCACAACTGGACCTGTACCCACATTCCTGATTGTCACTTTGTTCACGGGCTGCATATCCTGAATAAATCTCAAAGTACCATTCTTCTTTGGTACAGTAAACCACCTGTTAGAATAGGGTGCTGAAGAGGGCTCCAAAATCCCCATTTTAATCTTCTCATTCAGCAACTCTATCAGCTTTGGCAAGTGTGCTTTAGGCACAGGTATAGGACGTATATTCCATGGTACATGAGGAACAGTGAAGATGACCATAGGTGCTACCAATTCGGGACTAATGCAGCCAATTTCATGTGGAAAGAAAGCAAATGCCTTACCATGACGTCCAAGCATCTCTCTAAAACATTCTTTTTCCACTGGAAGCAAAAAATCATCATTTTCGATCTTCAATTCTGCAAGAGTTTCAGCTGTAAACTTATGTCCAATATTTGCAGGATCCCTCAACATAGGCTGCTTCATAGCTTTTTCAATCTGCTCATCACTATCAGAAGGAAGCGGGCCTGCAACCGGCTTAACCTTCTTATCAACTGTTTTATATTTTGTGTCAACCTTGGCATCATTCAAGCATTCTTTCCTTTGCTGCAATTTCTGCAAATTTTCAGCATCTTTCAACTCTGTTGGCTGAAAAATTTCAGCCTTTAGCTCTATAGACTGCATGGGTGCAGTCTGAAACTCTGTATGCAGAAATTTTTCTGCATTCAACTCTGTTGGATGAAAATTTTCAGCCTTTAGCTCTATGGACTGCATGAGTGCAGCCTGAAACTCTGTATGCAGAAATTTTTCTGCATTCAACTCTGTTGGCTGAATGGATTCAGCCCTCTGCACTTCTATTAGCTGATCAAGATCAGCCATAAATTCAGTTTGCTGAGTTTTCTCAGCCTCTAACTCTGTTTGCAGCATAAAACCAGAAATTTCCTGAAACATATCCAAGGTTTGCACAGGTATGATCTTTGAACCCTTGCATACATCAGTTTTCAGCATTGCACTCATCTCAAACAATGTATCTGCATAAGACATCCCTTCATACAATCCATCCACATGCTCTTCTGCTTGCAAAATACCTGCATTTTTCAACTCTTTCTCCTTACGTCCAATGTACTGCCTGGCAGCTCTAGGCAAATCTGAAATTTTCTGATAACTCACTGAACTATCTGAAGTAAACCCAACAAAGTTATTGAAGAAAGACTGGCTGCCAGGAGGCGAGATCTCCACTTTTCTCCGCTCCGTACCACTGGCGTCTCGCAAGACAGCGGTACCTAATGAAAATCCAACTCCTTCGCAGGTAGTGGTGCCTCACGCAAGGAGTCCCTGTTTCTCGGATGATTTACCCCAACAGTCATAAACTGAACAGCTCGCATACCATCTTTACTGCGTATCCGCGCATAAGCTGATCCGTCATCCATCACTTTTGTTTCCATTCTTGCTTCTGTAATGAAAGGTTGTCCAAGAATAATCGGATAAGAGCATGAATCCTGAACAAAGCAATGATAATCCTCTTCAACATTACCAATAGAAATTCTGATACTCGAACAAGCAGCATACATATCACCAGAAGTATTATTGGCGGCTCTCATGTGCCAGCCATGCTCTGCATCCATAGGCCACTTGCCACTCTCATAAACACCTCGAGCAATAAGATTAATCTCAGAGCCATGATCAACTAAAGCAATCAAGGGAATTTGTTTCTCTCCAATCCTTACCACTGTCTCAGTGGTTGCTCTAGCCCAATGACTTCGTGAAAAATGGCTGCGAGGAATGAGAATAGGGGACTCATCATCTTCATACTGCATAGGCTGCACTATTTTCTCCATAGAAGCATTCTCAACCATCACTGCATCATCATGTTCTTCTCCAAGAGCTCCATGCCACAATCCCTGTAAAGCAGGTCCTTCCATCGCATGTCGTTTCCTCCGCAAAAGATCCTGCATCTGATCCTGTATTTCTCTTCTAGCAATCCCAAGAGCCTCTCCAACAGTAAAAGTGACTTCACTATTCAAAATTCTTTCATGAAAAATCTTATTCATATCCGTTTGCATTTCAAGATCTGACAAGAGCTTGAATCCTGGCTCTTTTCTTGGTTGTCTCTTTTCCTTCTGCTTATCTCCCATTGGTTGATCGGAACCTGTTTGAGTTGGAGAATTTGACATAGGTGGAGCTGTAACAGGTGGTGAAACAAAGTCACCCCCTCTAGTCTTTTTGGAGGAACTAGGACCCTCCTCATCTCTTCTTCTCTTTTCCTCAACCATGGCATCTAAACCCTGCGTTTTAGCAATATAAGCAAAAATAGAATACCTGTCAACAGGAGAATCCCATCCTGTTTCTCCTCGGATGCTAGAGCCCACACAAGTCATAGTAGAAGTTTGAACTTTCCCTCTTCTCGCTATCTCCAAGGCAGAAGACCACAAAGCAGAGTCTCCATCAGATTTCTGCTCAAGCTGGACTCCAAAAGCTGAAGCATCTCCTCTAACACTCACATAAGCTGATCGCGCAGCCATATCATCAACAAGCTTCTTCATACCTCCCTTACCAAAGTTCGTGTCAAGAGGAGCGCCAGTCTCTGTCAGCCATATCTTCCCATCTTGTCCCCAGAACACTACATTCTTCTTACGTGCTTCCTGAAAAGCATCACAATCTCTGCAATGTTGGTGCTCTGTACTATCACACCAAATACATCGACACCCTTTTCTTTGTCCAGCTGGAAAAGCAGTCACTGGAGCAGGTGCTACAGCAGGTACTGACACAAGTTGCTCCTTTAACTTACCAACTTCAGCTTTGACTGCTTCAATCGTCAAATCCGCCAAGCCTTTAATAACATCATCTACAGATAAGGGCACTGGAGCAACAGGAACTGGTGGATTCACAGCAGGAGGAGTAGGCTTAGGCAAAGAAGCTGCAGCAGGGGTAGAAGAAGAAGTCTCCAAAGATTTTTCAGGAACTAATCCTGTATTACGATGCAATCTGACTCTCCTGCGCTGCTTCTTGACAAGAGCATTCACAGCATCAATGACATGTCTCCACTCAGTCTTTAAACCTGAATCAGTAGCTTGATCTTCCAAAAGATCATCCAACTTTTCCTGTAAATCAGCATCTGCAGCTTGCAAAAACAACTCCACTTTCTGCATCTCCAAAGCTTGCTGTTCAGTCCCATCCAACTGATCATAACGGCTTTCAAACTCTCGTAAAAGAGCGGTAACAGAAAGTCCCTTATTAGGCATAGAAACCCATGCTAAAAAATTCCTGCGATTCATAAGACCTGTATCCTCCAAGAAATATTCATCTTTTAATGCCTTTTTAAATTCAGCCCAACCTGCATGTGCCTCTTGAATTTCTGCAATTCGGCCTTCAAGAGCGCGCACCACGATCCGCAAGAAGTAGCGGCTCCAAACATCTTGAGAAACCCCAAAAAACTTCATCTTTTCTTCATATAAATGCAGATAAGTTGACACTTGCTGGCCATTAAACTGCTTCATCTCCTGTTGGACAGCTTTCAAAGCATCCATAGCATCACTGTCACGTTTAGCATGAGCTTGCTGCTGCATATACATGGTAAATGACTGAAACAGGTTTTTCATAACATTATCATCTGTCATCTCTTCTTGCGAGTCTCCCATCTTGCTGATGACGCAGCACTTTCACTACGGGTTCACCAGAAATGTCAAAGAGATTGTGCGAGAGCTGCAGAACACGGGGTTCAAGATACAGCAATAAATGAGGCTAACAAGAAGAATTCAAATATTGGAAGTCAATGATCACTATATTCCTTGTCATAATCATAGAGTTACAACAAAGAAACTGAGCAAATTCATGTTCTTGATAAGCTGTCATGAACAGTTTTTGTATTTCAACAAGTACAGCATCAAGTAAAGACTTGCTTGTGGTCGTTCAGCTGTAGCATGCCATGTTTGAAGATGAAAATTCTGTCGAGAGGTTTACTGAGAATGAGATCAGGGTTACTGAAATTTCAGCTTAAACAGAACCTTTGGGATATTTGATCACGAGGAAACTGGAGGATCTTCAGCAACACGAGCATTCCAATAGGCTAAAATCATTGTATCCTTTATAGCAATTTTTGCACCATCACTTGAGCAATTTCAAAAGACAAGCTTTTGCTGAGTGCATCAAGTACAGGACAGGTGGGCCTGCTCAGCAGCACTCAAACAAGTCCTGTTGAACAATTATAAACAAACCATTCTTCAACTGTCCAAAGCCTGCTGAATTCACAGTGGCCTCAATGCATGAAGCTCAAGTGGCATGTCATAGTTAGCATTCACAACTCGCATGTACAACTTTGATCCTGCTTGGAGGCTGGGTACATTGTGTCTAGTGGTACCCTCTAATGCAAAGATAGGAAGAGTTCCATAGCTTGGACTTCCAACTCTCTGAACATCATCTGCTTAAATTAAACCGCGTGATTCCAGCACAATCCAAGTGCTCTGCCTCGGCACACAACCTGGTTTTACCTCTGCCTGAGATACAAAGACATTGAACGGATTGAAGGTGATGATTTCGAAGTGGATTCTCTGGACATTTTAAGCATCTACGATTTTCAAACGGAATCTTCTGCTGAATCTTCAAAGGTCAATTTGCCTTCGATTGCTGAAGAGCCCCAGTAAAGGAACTTGGACGAACTTTTCTGCATTGTCACTGTAAGGAGATTTTATCTTGATTCATCCAATCGTTTTATGACAACTTTTCCCGTATTTGATCCTTCTGTGTCTGGGCAGCGTATGTCTACCTCGGCACAGATGCTGGCAACAGGCAGTCGGAAACTGCTTCTCTAAAAAATCTGTAACAGGGCAGAAATCTACAATGATAGGTCGATCAACAGAAAAAAAAATGTCCAGTCATCCCTTTCAAAGCAGTTGATGCATGTCCTTCTTCTCGGAATTGTACACAAACATTACCCACCATATGATTAGTCAAATTGTCACAAAAATTCAGATTCTCCAATTCTCCATACTTGCTCATGATGCCACGATTGTACGAGTCCTTTTTGGAATTACAGGACGAGAGGGCGTGAGATAGAAGAAGATGAATTTCAAGTCAAGATATTGGAGATCAAGAACCCGAAAGTTTAATTCCATGTCATCATGATGAGATACAATGTTTACATGAATTCAGACTGCGAGATCTCCTCTCGGCAAAGAAGTTCATACCCTCTTCTCCCATCAACGCTCAGAAGTTTCGCATGAATTGCACAGAGATTGGTGTCCTGTTTCGAATTTGACAAGCATGAACGGCCTTTGAGGAGGGAGACGAAGGTGCAACTGTTCGGCTGGACATGTCCCTGCTGCACTCGATGACAGAGGTGAAAAACGAGGTATTTTGGGGCTGCAAGGTGTAAGCTAATGGAGGAGATCCTGAGCCGTAGGGAAGAGAAGGAATCGAGCAAGAACGGAAGCACACAGAACACGCTTGCAACAATCAACAATTAGTATCTCAATTTCCCCCATAGGCATCCCACAGGCGGTCTGCTCCATTTAATTTAGTCCCATAAGCTTCCCGTATGAGTTGACGCCCTGCTATCTCAGCAAGAACGTTGTCAGATGAAAGGACTCTGCATCGGGAGCTATGAATTCTGTAGCAAGACAGGGAGCAGTAGTGAAGATTGCGTCGTGGGCATGTATATTGCCAGAACTGCTTCCGGCAAACCAAGCGTATAAGCCGACTCTCAACGTCGCCAGTTTGTCCCCAAAACTCCAGTATTCTGTCGTCCTGGAATTGCTTCCATTATACGAAGATCAAGCTGAATCTCATGGAATTGAGCTGCAAGATGTCGTTCCAAAGTCTCTAAGTGGTGGATACTTTAGCTCTGTTGCTGTTTTTCCACGACTCCTTGTGAGGCACTACTTCTGAATAGCGGATCAATCCCCTCATGCCATTCCCCCTTCTCCTCTCCATAAGGGTGTCGGATCCGAACTAATCGCACCTTTTCTCCCCCCCTTTCGCCTCAGAAGGTAACCACCCATTTCGAGCACGGGGAGGTCCTGGATTTTCTGAACTTTTTCCCACCCTTTAGCCATTCAAATCCTCCTTTTCCCCCTCTTTTTGCCATACGAATATTTTTCCACTATCTTTAGCTCCCTATCTTCCCATTTGTGAATTCCTCCTTTGATGCATAGCGACCACCCATACGAACAGCCTCGTTTGAACAGTATATCTTAGTCTCAACAAAATCAGGGACCTTATCACTAGAGTCCTGATTACCTTCTGGTTCAGTGAAGGACTCATTGTAAGCTTGCCCCAAGTCTCGGATGCTCCCACGAACAGGACGGTCTACAAAGGGTAGGATAGGTTTTCCTTCCTATTACAAGCATCGAATATGCAATACATTTAAGGGAATATATACATACATTGAATGCAGTTTATTAAAATGCACCACACAAACAATGAATCACACGCAGAAATTAACACAAATGCACAACAAAAATGGAGGTGTTCACGGCTCAGATGCGCAGCATCACGACACCGCCCCGTGTATTACTACACTGATAGTACCCGCCACTACCACTGCAAGTGGCGAGCGCCCGTCACCTCACTTTATTCTTTACATTCATTTTTTAGTGACTAGTAAATAAAGGAAGGCCCGATCACACATTGTGACTGTTGGAGTTCCCATTTCTTGTCTCTCTCTTTCTTGCTCTTGCTCTCCCGCCATAGCTCGTGTGCAAGCTTCAATCCTTCTCACCTTTCAACTGGTATCAGAGCTTGGCTTCCTCTTGCTCGAGCTCGACTCGGTGCTTCTCTACCTTCGCATCGACTCCCTTCACGCATTGGATCTCCATCCCGGCAGCCATATCCGATCTCCCCGAGCTCCCGTCACTCCCTGGCTTCCCGAGCACCTTCCCAGCCTATTGAGGCACCTTCAAGGCATTGATACTGAGGTATTTGATCATTCTTTCAGGGTTTTATTTCAGTCTACAGGTTGCAAACAACAAGGGCAGCCATGGCTTCAAACCCTTGAAGCTTATTCTCCTCATATTGTGCCTTACACCTATCAAGGCTCAAAGAGGCTTGTCATAGGCCTTTGATAGGCCCTTCTTGAGCCCCCCATTACCCCCTTTTCAGCCCATGTGGAGCAGCAGCAAGTTCAGCACCAACAGGGCATATTGCACCATTTTTTTCCAGACTATTAGCACTCATCTACTTCAGCTCCACACTTGGCCATTGCTTCTTGCTCTCTACCTTGATCAAGAGGGCTATAGACTTCATGTTTGATGTCATTGAAGCTTTGGGCATTGGTCTTGATCATTCGGGGCTGATTTCTTCAAATTTGGGACTGTCATAAACTCTCATAACAGGCTGAAAATAGGGCAGCACCATTGGCATTAGCATTTGTTGCTTATACTCCATTCCGGTTGTGCTATTTGATGCCCCTATGCGGTCTACATGATGCCTAGTGCCTTGGGAATGTATGCACATGATTATGCCATGATTTTGGCCTGAAATATTGGCTGATTTGGGACTATTATTTACTGTTATACAGTGCTGAAAACAGGGCAGCCACACTTGGCATTGGCATTTGATGTTTATACTCTACTCCGGTTACCTTGTTTGATGCCCGTATGCGGTCTACATGATGCCTAATGTCTTGGGAATGTATGCATTCGATTTGCCCATGATTTGGCATTGTTTTTGGGCTGGAAATTGACAGTTTTGGACTGTTTAGAGCTGATGTACATGAGCAGACTGAAGCTCATTTGTCACATGTATTGCTTCTCTATCGATACCGGATGTATGCTATGGGTTATATCATGATGTATTACACTTTGGGGATCGACTTCGAACTCATGATCGTGATTCCGAAATGCTTTTGAGCATCACATTTGCTCTGTTGTTATTGGTTTCCCTTGGGCTCCCCTCCGAGTTTAAACCCTTGGCCCCCTTCCCTTGTGCCATTTTGGAAACCCCCCTTTTTTATAAATTCCCTTAAGGCCTTTTCCCTTGGAACCACCCCCCCTCCCCCGTGTCTTAAACAAAAACCCCCTAGGGCCCCTTCTTATGGGATTGGAGATTTTCCCCCATAAAAGGGTTTTTGACCTTAAAGGTCTTATCTTTCCCGTTTTTATTTCCCCCTTAAGGCCCTTGCTCATTATAACCCTCGAATTACCCCCTTATATCTTCTCCTAAGGCCTTGTTAGGCCCCCTTTTCCAATAACCTTTAAGGCTAATTTTTCCCCCTTTGGAGTTCCTCCCTTAGAATTCTGTAAGGCCCTTTTTTCCCAAGAGAATTTGTCCTTAGCCTTTCCTTCAAACTCGCAAAATACCTTGGAGTTTTGTTCTTCTTCCCCCACTTGAAAAAGGGAAGAGAGTGCTGAGTGTTTTTCTGAAAGAAGTGTAAAGCTACTTCCACGTTCGACGGACTACAATTGCGATGCCTCCTAAGAAAGTCCAAGGCGTAGCTGCGGGAGGGTCATCTCCCGGTATCCATGTGGATATCTCACACCAAAACCAGGTTAAAAGCTGAAGGAAGAGGCAGTTTTAGTTACCCCTGACTACCTGCCTAACCCTAACCAAGGGGGTTGTTCACCGCATCGGGAACGTGGACCGAACCCCCCGTGAGAGGTCTCTCCGTTGAGCTCTACTTGGAGTAGGAGGACGCTTGGGTGCCAGGGGGGCTCTAGCCGTAAATCCCTCGCCTTCCAGGTCCTGCACAAGAGGCTAACGTGACTCGGGATTGGATCTCGAGGCCCGCATACTAGTTTACGGGTGGAAGCTTGGAATAGTGATCCCTGAGGATCACTGGATAGCCTTCGGGCGGATTATGGACAAGCCTACGGGCAGAACTCCTTTTATTTCAAAGATAAAATGATGAAATGTTAAAAATAACTTGCTTGATATTGTTTTTCTATGTCACGTGATAAGATTACGTGAAGGAACCAGTGCTTAACAGGATTAATTAAAGAAGCTTATTGTTATATGTCATTTAATGTGTTAGATAATTACATAACTAAAACAAACCGAGGAAAGTGCGGAGGATGGATCATGGGTCCAACGGTTGGGTGGTCCCGGTTAGCCGGGAACTTTTCTCAAAAATCCCAAAGAACAGCGGGATGATCATCAAAACGAATAACGAGAGCGATGACCTAGAGTTACGTCTTACCCGATTTACGCTATTTTAGGGGAACGGAATGGGACTATGCCTTATGGCAGAGAGGTTGAGCCTTGCATCTCTCTCGTTTTCCATTCTCCTTGAACCAAGTGCAGCATGAATCCGCTTCGGACCTGGCGTTTCTGCATAAAGTAGTTCGCTCAGGTCTGACGCTAGTTGCTATTAGCTAATGACCAATCATGAAAACCCTAATTTCGGTCGATCCTAAGTGGGAACGGCCGGGATACTTCCGCTACGTGGCAGATGCGAGAAGACCTAGATCGCAAAACCCGTACCATTCCATGGGAGTGTTAGGCGGAGTTTTCTAGACATCCTTTCCGATGGACTGCTAAGACATGTCCTGGATGATATTAGTGGACACATTACATATTTCTATGGCCGAGCAACCAAGAAATCCTGTTGTTCCACCTCCAAAGAAGGATGTCATGGACAAGCTAATCAAGAGCATGCGGGTTCTCCATCTTAATCTAACAGAGATTAATTCCAAGGTGGAAATACTTGATGTGAAAGTGGAAGAAAGAGGGCAGACAACTACCCAAAGACCCATTATGAGAAGGCTTCAAAAGACGATGTATCTAGTGTGACAACCTACAGCATGATAAGAGGGAGTGTAGTGCATTCAGTGAAGCTGAGGCGCAAAAATTAGTTTTTGGAAGGATGGTAAAATTCATGCGACCGAAACTGGGCTTCCTCTTGAGCCAAATTTTGGTAACGGTGGCATGAAGAAAAGACTGGAAGATTTGGCAACAAGAACAGTCTATGCAGCTGTTGATGCAGCTACCTATGGGCTGCAAATTAAGCCAACCAATGAAATTGTTAAAGCATGTAAAGCTAATGTAAAATCTAAAGTGTGGATGCAGGCCTTAAATTGCATGGAGCGAGGCAAGGCATGGAGTCCCTAATGCCTGTCGTGTCTAATGTGCATACCAAGTATGTGAGAGGCGTGTCCCAAATCCTTCATCTCAAAGCTCTTCTTCAGCTGAGATTTAAGAGCATCTAGCTCATCATGAGCTTTCCCTGCTATCAGCATATCATCCTCATAGAGTACCAAAATAAGCAATGAACCATCACGGGCTTTCTTCGTATAAAGACACAGATCCATAGCACTCCTGCTGTAGCCCTGTGACTGCATAAAGGCATCAAACTTATGATACCATTCCCTAGGTGCCTGCTTCAAGCCATAAAGACTTTTCTTCAACTTGCACACTAGGTGCTCCCTGCCAGGTTCTGCAAAGCCCTTAGGCTGCTCCATATAGATCTCATCATGCAAGTCTCCATGTAAGAAAGCCGTCTGACATCCATCTGATATAGATCTAAGTCAAGTTGAGCAACCAAAGCCAAGACCAAGCACAGGGTGGTCATCTTAACCACAGGAGAAAAGACCTCATCAAAGTCTACACCATGCTCCTGCTTAAAACCCTTTGCTACCAATCTAGCCTTGTATGCCGGCTTGGGGTGTCCAGGGGTACTTTTCAGCTTGTACACCCACTTGCATGGCAAAGCCTTCTTGCCCTTAGGCAAGGCAACCAAATCCCAAGTCTCATTCTTATACAAGGAATCGATCTCAGACTGCATAGCCCTCTCCCAGGAGTGACTGTCACCCCTGCGCATAGCCTCATCATAAGTGAAAGGCTCTCCTGCATC
Organism: Lygodium microphyllum; assembly: GCF_053477565.2. Lineage (NCBI taxonomy): Eukaryota > Viridiplantae > Streptophyta > Polypodiopsida > Schizaeales > Lygodiaceae > Lygodium > Lygodium microphyllum. The sequence continues at coordinate 3,315,344 of NC_141146.1, read as the reverse complement.
TGTAACCAAAATATAATGCATAGAGGGCTGAAATCTATCAGGTGGATGTTTGTCTCTAGCAGACCGTCTCATTGCAGGCTCTGCTGCCTGCCCAGCTGCCTGTCCAACACCCTGACCATGAGCATCTGCTGCAGTTGTAGGCTGTCCAACTGGCTGTGCAGGAGCTCTAGGCTCCTCCTGAAAGATCACTCTGCGGATCTCAACCACTTTCTTAGGCTGTCTGTGCATCTTGTCTTCATGGAAGACTACATCATGGTTGCATACTATTTTTCGCGCCTGCGGATCCCATAGGCGATAGCCCATCTCTCCTGAATCACCATAACCAAGAAAGATGCATTTAATGCTCTTTGGATCCAACTTACTCCTCTTGTCCTTGGGCACATGGCAGAATGCCTCACATGCAAAGACACAGAGATGCGCATAAGAGGGTGGCTTACCAGCCCAAACTTCCTCTGCAACCTGGAAATCCAATCCACTAGAAGGCGATCGGTTTATGACATGCACTACCATACTAACTGCCTCAGCCCAAAAGCTCTGTGGTAGGCCTGCATGGCTAAGCCTAGAGCGGACACGCTCCTGAATAGTCATGTTCATGCGCTCAGCCAAACCATTCTGGGCGGGGGTGTAAGGGGCGGTCAACTGACGCTTAATACCCCTATCATCACAAAACTGCTCAAAAGCACGTGAGACATATTCTCCCCCATTGTCAGTCCTAAGGCATTTCAGCCTATACCCAGTCTGGTTCTCAACAAGAGCAAGCCAACGCTGAAAGACTGCCAAGACATCGGACTTTTTCTTTATGGGATAAGCCCACACTTTCGTAGAAAAATCATCAATGAAGGTAACAAAGTACTTTGCGCCACCCGTAGACATACACGGCATGGGCCCACAAACATCTGAATGCACCAAAGCCAAGGGCTCACTCATGCATGGCCTACCCGATTTCTTATGCGTAGACCTATTCTGCTTACCATAAAGACAATGATCACACGAGTCAAAACGTGCATAGTCCAAAGGCGGAAGATACTGCAAACCAGATAACATTTTCATTCCCTTCAAAGACATATGCCCCAAACGGGCATGCCAAAGTGATACATGTGGGATAGAGCCCACTGCCAAAACATGGTCTATAGAAGACCCAGATACAACAAGAAGATAGAGGCTGCCAGCCTTGGCGCCTCTAGCAAGCACAAGTCTGCCTTTGGTAATCTTCCAGGCAGAATCCCCAAAACAGACATGAAACCCTGCATCATCCAACTGTCCTACAGACATAAGACTGCGCGTAAGCGCAGGTACATGACGTACATCCCTGAGCAAAAAGGAACTGCCAGTGGAAAATTGCAACTGAATATCTCCATAGCCCACAATATCAAGAGACCTGTCATCTCCAAGTCTGACTGATCTAGATACAGTACGGTAAGAGTGAAACCACTCACGGTAAGGCGTCACATGGAAGGACGTACCTGAATCCAATAACTAACACTGTGCATACATACTAGGTGTCTCAGTCAAGTGTGAAGCATCAGAAGAACTAGCTGCAAGTATGAACTCATCACTACCATCGGAATCCTCGGTCTGCATGACATTAATTTCTTCAATCTTGACGTTGGACTTCGTAGGTACTATGCTGCGATCAGAGGACTTCTCCTGCACTTTCTCTTTGCCCTTATCCTTGCGCTTCTCATTGCGCAACTCATGACACTGTGGTCTGATATGGCCCTTTTTCCCACAATGATGACAAGTGACATTAGCATTGCGCTCACGCGACTTATTACGCGACTTTCCACGAGATTTAGACTGACCCTTCTACGAGTCACGGCCACAGTTATTACCACGATCATTCCTGTCATTCCTGCCTCTAACTGTCAAAGCATGTGAAACACGAGAGGCATCCAAGTTTTTGCGATTAACCTCTTCCTGCAGAAGAGCACTCTCAACATCATTCAGTGAGAAGGATCGAAGCTTGCACACGAGCTATGGCGGGAGAGCAAGAGCAAGAAAGAGAGAGACAAGAAATGGGAACTCCAACTGCCAAAACCTGACACAAATAGGTGTCTGCTCAAAAGAAAGCGGATCCAAAATTGAGACTCAGCTCATAAGCATCCTATGAACCAAGACATATACTCAATGCAACATCCAATTTTCAGAGTATAATCCCAAAGTCTCAATACATCCATAACTGCTCAATGACATAGACTGCTCCAATAGCATGTAATCCCTGCTCAAGGTCAAGTAAGCATGCAAGATGCTCCCACTGGCACAAAAGGCGTACAATCGAGTTAAGGGCTCAAGCAACCCAAGACGGGGCTTAAGGATTACACACGGGGGGGTTGAGGGTGGTTTTTTTTTCTTTTTTTAAACGCAAGGAAAAGGGCTTATAGGTTAAACACGGGGGGGAAGGGGGGGTAGTAGGGTATAGGAAGGGGGGTTAAAGAGGCCCCCCCTTTGGAAGCTTCCAAGCTTCCATAAGCTTGGGGGGGTGGTTATGACCGCCGTCAGTCTTGACGGCGCAATGGAGGCGGCTCCTCCCTCCCTCGACGGCGTCACGTATCCACTGCCCAGGCGGCTAGCAACATCGAGTCTGCAGTCTTCAAGCGGCACAGGTAGCACTACCCTCACATATATCAACCCTCCCCTCCTTCACTCACACGAATGCTTTGGGCAACATCACCCTTATGATAATGCCGTCCTCCTCTTTTTTTTGTCCTTCTAGCGGCAGCGTCGTCTCCGGCGGCCACCCCCTTCAGCGTGCGCCCCCTTGATTTAAATAGGGGAGGGGAGGGGGATCCTCCCTCTTGACGTGGCGGCATGCATGGCCGTGCCATACCCGCGAGCTCCACTGAGAAGCTTCTTCTTGGTTACTATTCCCCTCCCCCTCCAGCTCGTCAGTCCGCAGGGGGGATAAGGAAGAAAAAAATAATTTCCCGTTATCCTTAGAAAAGAAAAAATTGCTATATCATTATCCTTATTTCCTACAAGAGGTAGTCTACGCGAAGAAAAGATTTTTAGAACGTTACATTCTCTCCCCCTTAGAGGAATCGAGATGTCCTCATCTCGAGATAAACTGGGGATACTGATGGTTGAGAGTGCCTTCATCTATCCAAGTGGCATCCTCTTCGGGATAATCTTTCCACTTGACGAGGCATTCTCTCAGGATTCTGGACCTTAATTGTCTCTCCCTAACATCTAAGATCCTATCAGGCCTTAGTTCAAGGACTCCTTGACTAGGCATTACAATTTGTTGATCATCAAGTACATGATTAGGGTTGGGTACATATTTTTTCAATAGGCTGATATGGAATACATTGTGAACCTTTAGGTTCTCAGGGAGTTGCAATCTATAAGCATTAGGTCCTAGGCATTTGATGATTTTATACGGCCCACAATACCTTGGACTTAGCTTCTTGCATTCTCCTAGGGATAGAGAACTCTTTTTAGGGCGTATACGAATGAAGACCATGTCTCCTTCTTCGAAGACTCTTACTTGACGTTTCAAATCTGCGTATGCCTTTTGTCTATCCTTGGCCACTTGTATGTCTTGTCTTATTGACTTTATTTGATCATCCATGTCTTCCAACATCTGTCTTCACGCTTCAACTCTTAGGGTTGGGTCAGAAAAGTTTAGGGGACTTCGACAATCATGACCATACAATGCCTGGAAAGGAGTCATCAGAATGCTCTGCTGGTAAGAAACATTGTAGGCAAACTCAACTAATGGCAAGTATTGAATCCACCTCTTCGGCTTTCGACAGCAGTATGCCCTAAGCATATCTTTGATGATTTGATTTACTCGCTCTGTTTGGCTATCCGTTTGGGGATGGTAAGCGGTGCTAAAACAGAGTTGAGTCCCAATAGCTTCAAAGATAGCTCTCCAGAAGTGTGATGTGAAGAGAGAATCTTGATCACTAATGATTCTTCTAGGTAACCCATGTAGCTTGAATATCTCCTTGATAAACAATCTCGCAATGTCGGAGGCTTTATAGTTTGTCTTTACTGGAATCAGGTGTGCAACCTTGGTAAGCATGTCAACCACAACCATAATGGAATTGTATCCTCCTTGGACTTGGGGTAAGCCCACAACAAAATCCATATTGATGAATTCCCATTTCATTTGGGGAATGTCAAGCGGTTGCAGTTTCCCTGGCATCATGACATGTTCAGCTTTGATACGTTGGCAAGACAAACACTCAGTGACATACTTGAGAACGTTACCTTTAAGCCTCTCCCAATGGTAGCTCTTCCTAATTGCATTAAGAGTCTTAGCATAGCTAGGATGTCCTGCGAAAGGAGAATCATGAGCTTCCCATAATATCTTCTGCTTAAGTGACTGGCTTGCTGGTATACACAGCCTTGTTCTGTAGTAGACAAGTCCATTATCAATGGAAAATTCCTGATACTTAGCTTGCAACTTCTGATTCTGCTCCTTGGTAGATATTTCCTTTATCATTGTTTGGTAGGTCAAATCATGGCATGCTTCCTCTCTAGCTAGTTCAAGTATAGGGTTGTTTGGCATAGATACTTTTGTACCCAGAGATCTGGCCGTTGATGGATTCTGCAAGATTAGGGAATTTAGAAATGCCTTGCGACTGAGTGCATCGGCAACTACATTCTCCTTCCCTGGTCGGTACTTGATTTCAAAATCATATTCCTCCAATACTTCAATCCACCGACGTTGTCTCATGTTGTGCTATGGGCATCGAGCTAGGCAAGATTTGGCAACAGGGGATCTGGAGTTGAGGCCACGTAAGGTGGGTGCCCGCGATCAAAAGGTGGTTTACAACTTGAAGAGTGGGCGTCAAGAGAGCCTTGAACTAGAAACGACTGCCAATGAGTGGAGCTCAAGTGGATGTTCCTCATCGGTAGAAGAGGAAGAGAGTTCAAGTGGAGAGAGTGATAGCACTCTCGAAGTTATGGGTGCCACCTTAAGGAACCTACCTCATCAAAAGACAACCCAAGAATCCAAGGAGAAGATGTGTGGGATGCTAGCCTAGAGAAGGTGATATCCAAGGATATAAAGGATGAAGAAAGGGAGGGTTATGTGAATGTTCTCAAGAAGCATGCATCATTTTTTATTTCTGATTATACTCACATTACAGGTGTCACTGCAGTGAAGCATCACATCCAACTCAAAGAAGGAAGCAAACTTGTAGTACAAAGATTGAGAAGACTAGGAGTTGTGCAACAGGATGCACTGTTGACGGAGGTGAAGAGACTCTTGAATGCAGGATCCATATACCCAGTGGAAGATTCAGATTGGATCTCCCCAGTAGTAGTGAGACCAAAGAAAAATGGTAAGTGGTGAGTATGCATAGATTACAAGCCACTAAATGCTGCAACAAAGAGGGACCACTTACCTCTCCCATTTCAGGATGAAATCTTGAATGAAGTAGCGGGACGTGAGTGGTATATAGTGTGTGATGGCTACTCTGGCTACTTCTAGATTCGCATTGCAGAGGAGGATCAAAAGAAGACCACTTTCATCACACCATGGCGTTGTTTTGCCTTTCGGGTCATGCCCTTTGGTCTCACAAATACCCCAGCAACCTTTCAACGATTCTTAAATATGGTCTTCCAACCTTACTTTGGTAAGTCCATAAGGTTTTTCATAGATGACTTTTGTATTTACAGCTCAAGGAACATACATCTACGCAAGGTTGATGAAGGATTTACTCACTTAGCTAGGTTGGGTGGACAACTAAATAAGGATAAATGTGACATTGGGGAAAGCAGGGTTACACTACTAGGGCATGTAGTGTCAATTGAAGGAATTGAGGTAGATCCAAAAAAGGTAGAAACATTGCTAGCTCTACCTTCCCCAACCTACATCAAACAATTAGTTTCCTTCTTACAAAAGCTAAGATATTTGGGTAAATTTATACACTTACTCTCTCAGGCCATATATCCCCTACAGCAACAACTGACACACCAAGAAACACTTGTATGGAGTGAACAAAGTGACGGACATTTTAAAGAGATAAAGAAAATATTGGAGTCACTTCCTATAATCCTCCAGCGTTGTTGGGAAGAAACATTCTTTGTAAATCCTAGCATGGGAGAAGAGGCCATTGGTGCTTCTCTCCTACAAAAAGATCCAAAAACATCCTTCATGAGGCCTGTGCATTTTGCCAATCGTCTCATGAAAGCCTCAGATAAGGCTTGCACCTTCATGGAACAACTAGTGTTGGCCCTCATGTTTGCAGTAATCAAATTTTGGCCATATTTGCTTCCAAAGAGGTTTATGATCATCAATGTGGAGGATATGTTTCCCTATGCACTACAACATATGGAAATCTTTGACAAAATAGCAAAGTGGGTGGTCAGACTTCAAGAGTTTGATTATATAGTACAGGTTGAAAAAACAACTCGAGCATGCCTGGCTGATATTTTGACAAACAGGTGCTATGAGAAAAATCTCAGGGTGAAAAGAAAGGACCTTCCACCACCCCCATCCATAAAGACTCTTGTAGATGCTTATAGCCTCTACTTTGATGGTGCATACAAGAGAACTAAGGATAAGGTAGCCGCAGGCATTGTTGTTTTCTCTCCTTTAGGAGAGAAAATCTATGGTGAAGGAATCATCTTGGAAGGTGTCCACTCTAACAATGAGGCAAAATATCAACCTTTAATTCATGGTCTTTGTTGGTGTCTTAGTAATTCAATCGAGAGGTTGAATGCTTTTGGAGACTCCATGCTATTGGTAAGGCAGATGCAAGGTACATGGGCATGCAAAAATACAAACCTCTCTAGTAAAATGAGAGAGGCCAAATCTCTTATGAGAAGGTTTAGGGAGGCACAAGTGCATCATGTGCCAAGAGACCAGAACAAGGATGCCGACCATCTAGCATCATCAAAGCTGAATGAGTCAATGGTGGGAGCACTGGACAAGGAAGAGATAGAAGATATTCTACACCTCTTAGAGCAAGGAGAAGCTCCCAAACACCTGACTAAGGGAGAAAGACAGTGGCTAGCTCGGAAGGCTACAAGATATCGCATGGTAAATGATAGTTTGTATTGTCTTGGTGAGGATGGTGTGCTTAGGAAAGTGTCTTCAAAGTGGGAAATTGAAGAAATCTTAAAAGCTTACCATGATTATGTGTGTGGAGGCCACTTTGCACATGACATCACAACTAGAAAGGTTCTACAAGCTGGCTTTACTTGGCCCATTCTACACCAAGATGTCAAATATTGGTATCAAACATGTGAAGAATGTCAGAAATCAAGACCATGATGGCTCATAGCAGAACTCCAAACCCCAATCAAGGTCTATGGACCCTTTGAGAAGTGGGGAATTGATGCCATAGGGCCTCTACCACGCACTCCATCAGGAAAAGAGTATATTATTATGGGGGTAGATTACATGACTAGATGGGCCGAGGCTATGCCAAGTAGAAGAATCACTGCTAATAAAGTGAGTAAATTCATCTTTGACCACATTTGTTGTAGGTTTGGTACCCCTCTTGAAATACTATCAGATAGAGGACCAGGGTTTAGAGCTAATGTGGTGGGTGAACTCATGCAAAAGTTAAATATTCAACGACAACACTCTACCCCTTACTACCCTCAATGCAATGGATTTGGAGAAGGTAAATGGAATGATTTGTAAAATTATCAGCAAACAGGTACATTCAAGGCCCCGGGATTGGGACAAGCACCTTAGTGGAGCTCAATGGGTTTACAGAACCTCCTTCAAAACCATGTTAGGGTTCACACTTTTTCATCTAGTTTATGGACAAGAGGCTCTTTTGCGTATTGAGGTGAAATTAGCTAGCCTTCTGGTATCAGGTGGCACAGTAGACTCTCAAAAGGAGAAGTTACATCAAAGATTACTGAAACTAGAGAGGCTACAATTGGATCATGAAGAAGCCATCAACCACTACTCCCAGGAAGCTGAGAAGTGTAGAGAAAAGTTCAACAAGAAGCTAACAGATAAAAACATCAAGGAGGGATCTTTAGTGCTTTGATATGTGAGAGCGGAATTTAGGTGACGAGAAGTGCTTAAAAATAGCAAAAAATTATGAATATCAAGGGAAAAATATTCACTGTCAAAGGCGACGGCTCGATCTAGGACGATTTTAAGCGCCAAAGTGCTTTAAAGGCGCCCGAGCGACACTTGTTGATTTTTCATAATTTTTCAGACAGTCGTGCGGATTGACACGAGCTACCGGCCAATGCGTGATGCCAAGCCGGACGCCCAGGATTTTTCAGAGCTCAATTCGGAGTCCGGATGGGGAAATGGCCACAAAATGGTCAAGATATGAAAAGGTGGACACTTGGGAGGCCAAATTTGAGCATGCCTTTTGAGTTTGGACCCCCCCCAAAAATTTTATGCACCTTATGAAGGAAAAAACGTGGAGAGAGAATGAAGAGGGATGAAAAAAACGTGATCGACAGAGGGCGCCATTTTTTTCGCCATGAATGGATGAGAGGCATCATGGCTGCTGCAAACAACCCCCCCAATGGATTATGGGGCTTCATTCCCCTCTGTCTGTGGACTCTATCGCCGCCTCTCGCCCGAGAAATGGTGGTCTCTATGAAGAATTCTGATTTCAGTCTTTCTCTCTCCTCCCTCTCTCTCTTCTAAAGGCAAGTTCATGTGGGAGGAAGAAGGAAGAAGAAAGAATGGTGGAGGCTTGTCCGGCATGGATCGGATTGCTCCACGGGCTGGAAATGGTGATTGGTGATTGTGCTGGACATGAAGTGCTGCTGATTTCCAAATTTGCAGCCATGGACATGAAACCCGAAACACGCAAATGAGCGGTAATTTAAAATTTTCAAAGGAAATTTGAGCTTTTATGGCTTTTGATGGATGAAATGTTGTTCATGTGGGATAAAAACTGTTCATGTTGCTATTTTCTATGAGTTCTTGCTGGTCATAATCAGAAAATCAGAAAAATATGCATTTTGTGGTTCAAAATAATACATTAAAACACGAAAAACATGAAAAATCAAGGGAAAATGATGGTTTTTGGCATAAAAATGGGAAAATGAATAGGAACATCAACTAAACTTTCATTTTTCTGCAAGAAGGAACTAAGAGCCACAGCCCATAACCTGTTTTGAATTTTCAGTAATTAAATAATGCAGGAAAATAAGAGAAAATACAAGAAAAGGGTGAAAAAACCCTAAAAAATAGGGGAAAAATGCATTTTGGGTTCCGAAAAATAAGGATAAATAAGAACAATGTTTGTGAATGTTTGTGGGGACTGAAGCATGAGGATTTGCCTCAGTTCAACCCCACCTTCTTGTTCTAGTGTGTCTTTTTCCGGTTTTTTCACAAAAAATGATGTCAAAATACCCTATAAACCTATCCAACGATGCACTACTTAAACGGGGAAGAGTAGAGGAGTTGAAATATGTCTAAATGCCGTGTGAGATGATGGGAAAGTTGCTGATTTCTATGCATAGCATTTAGGACGGATGATAATTAAAATTAAGAGCTTAGTAGCACGAGGATCACCTCAGTGCTAAGCCCATGCAACGAAGCACGAACGGTAGTTGGAAACCATTAAAAGAATGTTTTTGCACTTGTGCACGATACTGCTTGCTAAATGTTTGAGCACTAGGCATCCACCAAATGCATAGAGCATGGAAAAGATTTAAAAGTATCAGTGATCAGCTCCTGGACATGCATTGCAATTGGTTTATTAGGACATGACCTACGTTGAGAGGCAGTGAGGTACCCATGCTGTAGATAGACGTGGGTCCCAAAGGGGAAAGAGAAGTAAGGACAATGGTACATTCTTGGACATGCTTATTTGGTACCTTGAGCGACTTTTGTGCGAAGTGTCTAAATGTTGAGCGACGCATCGAGGGGCCAATCCCCAAGGTGTAGGAGAGTCGCAGAGGGTTGACGGCATTCAATCGTAGGAGGAACCCCATGTGTATGTGATTCGAGCCTTTTGGCTATGTGAAAGGGACTCCCTCTGAGGAGTAATATTGGGTTAGGATCAGTTGGACTACAACGTATTACAAACGCAATGTTTAGGAAGGTAGAGATTTTGGTAGACGCTCATGGCCGCGAGGCCGAGGGGTTGTCTTCTGCGTAGTGACGAGGCCCGGCTAGTGCATGAGCCAGTGCCGGCCCATTTTTAGGTCCATCAATATGACAATCGCTTTGATAAAAAAAAGGATGGCAAGTTTCTCTACCAATGGGAGGGACTGTTTTGGGTCACAAAAAAATTCAACAATGGCTCCTACAAACTTCAAGACATTGAGGGAAAAGTGCACAAGACCAGGGTAAATGGATGGCGCTTAAAACCCTATCACATCAGGGTGGGGTCAGCTCAAGATACCAAAGAGTGTCTAGAGGCATAAATACCTCTAACCAGGTTGGGGGGAGCTATATGATCTGAGAAAATCACAAAAAAATATTTTTCTAACACTTTGTTGATTTTTTGTACATTTGGAGGTTTGAAATAAAAAAGAGGGTGGGAACAACCTCTTGGGAAATCCAAGAAATCACTAGATGGAAATATTTCATGGACCGGTTTACCAAGGGGGGGTGAAGAGTAAAGATCAATGGAGGAAGGTGAAGGGAAAATGTGTAATATGAAAAGAAAAGACATGAAATGGATTTGGAGCCATCCAAAGGGCATGTGAGGCTCATAATGTCATGGCTTTGGAGCCTTATGATAATTCAAACAAATGGGACCCTTCTTGGAAGCATTAGTGGAAGAAAAATCAGGTACATGATTTTGTAAGATTTTTTAAAAATACTTTCACTCCGATTCAATATAAAAGTTGTAGCGTTGAGCTGAAGTTTTGGTTGGTATTTTTATATAATTTTTTGGAGCTACGAGTCAGGAGATATGGCCAAAATGGTGGACTCTAACTTTTCCAGCTGCGGTGGAGACCACCTCCCAATTTTATACACACCCACACTTACTTTCCCACACTTAACACTTCCATAAAACATCATTCATTAGAATCCCAACCCTTTCCCCTCTCTTCTCCTCTCTCTCAAGCTAATAAACCATTAGAATTCCCTCCTATATCACCCTCAAATCATCCTTAATTGTAGTAGTAATGTATGAACTCTCACTACTCTCTCTCCATTATTGCTAGATATGATCTTATTTTATGAAGATTCTCTATATTTTTTATAGGAGAGCTCTTGGACTCAAGCTATGGGGGGAGAATGGAGACAACTCACCTATGATGGAACTTGATTAAGTACAAAATTGGTCACATAAGAAATTGGACTCAGACTCAACTAATCATTGGAGTTTTGAAAGTATACCACATAAGAAATTGGACTCAGACTCAACTAATCATTGGAGTTTAGAAAGTTCATGTGGTGGCACGGAAAGGTTGCTCCACCATCCATTCAGGTGGTCTTAGCTTCCTCTCCTTGCTTTTCTGGCTATGCTTGTGGCTATAGAGGGGGACTCGGTTTCTACACTTTTTCTTCCTCTTATTGGACCTGTGTAAAATCAGGTCCTTCTTCTTGGATCAGCTTTGTTGGCTCTTGTGGAGGCGGTTGCATTGCTGCTCTTACTGCCCAAAAGCTAGCAAGATGAGTTGTTGTGAGGTTAAGTCAACAGAGATTAGATCCTCTAGCGTTTCTTCTCCTCTTGACTACATGACATTTAGCAATGTTCTTGTTGAAAAACTATGAGTAGACGAAGACCAAGATGGAGCAAGTAGTGATGGTCAGGAGCTACATGCTATCTTCTCCTTCATTATTCTTTTTTCATTCATAGAGTCTACAAGAAGTGGTATCCTCAAAGTGATAGATACCCCCAACTTAAAGACACTTTACATATGCTTCTACTTTAGATACATACATCCATAGGATATGACTTAGGATATGTCATATTTCTCAACACTTCCCCTCAAGCTCAGAATGAGCTTGCACACATAAGACTCCAAGTGCACTCCTGAAGTACTCAAATGTATCTTTACCTAATGCTTTGGTAAATTTATCAGCAACTTGTTCATTTGTTTTCACATGGACCAATTCAATCTCTCCATCAATGAATTTTTCTCTAATGAAGTAATAGTGCACTTCTATGTGTTTTTTCCTTGCATGGTAGACTAGGTTCTTTGCCAACATAATGCTGCTAGCATTGCCACAATACATAATGACTCCACCAACAATCTCTATCCCAATGTCATATAGGATCAATCTCAGCCATGTCAGCTCACATGCTGCTAATGCAATGCCTCTATACTCTACTTCAGTGCTTGAAATAGCAATTGTAGGTTGCTTCTTACTGCTCCAACTTACCATGGTTGACCAAATGAGAATGCATAGCCACTAGTAGATCTTCTATCCATAGAGCTACCTGCCTAGTCTGCATCTGAGTATCCAAACAATTTAAGCTTGATTCCATTTTCATAAAACAAGACATAGCCAACTGTCTTCTTCACATACCTAAGAACTCTTGTCACTACATCCAAATGTGATTTGCATGGTTTCTGCATAAACTAACATATCAATTCAACAACATAACTCAAGTCTGCTCTTGTAATGGTCAAGTAGATAAGACTACCAACCATCTTTCTGAACATAGTGACATCCTCAACATAAGGTCCATCATCCATCAACAACATTTTTATCCAATGGTATATCAATCGGTTTGCATCCTGTCATGCCATATTTTTCCAACATCTCCAATGCATATTGCCTTTGTATCAGCCATATACCATGAGGTGTGTCAATAACCTCAATACCCAAGAAGTATCTCAAAAAGCCAAGGTCCTTTATATCAAACTCTTTATGTAGCCCATGCTTGACTTCAACAATCTCCTTCTCAATTGTACATGTAATAATAAGATCATCAACATAGATAACAACAACAACCATATCATCTTCTGTATCCCTCACATAAAGTGAATAATCAGCTTTACTCTATTGAAATCCCATAAGGCATAAGAATTTCTTGATTCTATCAGACCATGCTCTTGGTGCTTGCTTTAGTCCATATAAAGCCTTCTTCAACTTGCATACATAATGTGGGTATTTTGGATCTACATAACCCTCTGGCTGATGCATATACACTTCCTCTTCTAAGTTGCCATTCAAAAATGTATTTTTCACATCCATTTGATAAAGCTTCCAACCATAGATAGAAGCCAAACCAATCACTTTTGATCTCACTATCATCATTTTAGCTACTGGATTGAATGTTTCTTCATAGTCCAAACCATACGTTTATGCATATCCTTTTGCAACCAACCTTGCTTTATACCTCTCAAGGGAACCATCAGACTTACATTTGACCTTATAAACCCATTTACAACCAATGGATTTCTTGCCATGTGGTAATTTTACCAAATCCCAAGTCTTGTTTTTCCTTAGTGCATCCATCTCTTCATCCATTACTTGTCTCCACTCTTTGCTCTCTACTACTTCTTTAAAGCAAGTAGGATCCACATGTTGTACATAAGAAACCATGTATGCATAATGCATCTTCATGAACCCATTATAAGTCAATCTATCAATTGGATACCTTACTCTTTTTGACCTTATCAATTGAGGTGCAGTACCATGTGTCTCAGCTGATCTAGCATGTGGTGGAACATACTTTCTTGCACTTCTAGTGCCAGGTGTTTTAACATGCGAAATGCCATACTCATCATCTATAGATTCATCTTCTGAACTTTTAGTCATAAGTCTCTTTCCTTTTGCAACTTCTTCACTCCTTTGTGCACTTCTCAATCTACCACTCCATGGACTATAACTGTCACTGCTTTCCACATTCTCTTGAGGTCATGAAGCATCTTCCACATGCTGATTTTCAGCCTTGTTGTTTGCTGAATTTTTCCTTCCATAGCCATCATCATCATTTCTTTCATAAGAATCAACATCCACTACAATTTTGGGCTTGTACCATGATTCATATTCACTTAATTTGACATCCCTTCTTATGTATACTTCCTTACTCACTAGATCATAGCATTTTTATCCCTTCTTCTCATCAATATATCCAAGGAAAATGCATTTTACAGCCTTTGGCTTCCATCTTCTTTCTCAAATCATCTAGAACATGAACATAACAAACACATCAAAATACTCTAAAGTATGCAATAGTGGGTGTCCTGCCATACATTTTCTCATATGGTGACATATTATGAGTCAAGGCTATAGGTGTTCTATTCATAATGTGAACTACAGTATGCATTGCATTTGCTCAATATGACAATGGCATGTTCATTTGGTTCCTCATTGCCCCTACAACCTCTAGAATGATCCGATTCTTCCTTTCAGCCACACCATTTTGCTGAGATGTGTACTTGCATGTCAATTGCCTTTTGATACCATGATCTCTAAAGAAGTCACAAAACTCATATGACATGTACTCTCCACCATTATCTGACCTCAAACATTTTATGTAGCATCCAAACTGCTTTTTAGCCTAGATTTAAATTCCAAAAACTTTTCAAATGCTTCACTTTTATGCTGCATAAAGTACACCCAAGTCATTCTGCTAAAATCATTAATGAAAGTGATATAGAATCTACATCTTCTGCTCATGGAAACATTCTAACATGGGCCCCAAATATCTAAGTGTACCATTTCCAAAGGATAGCTGCTTATTCTCCCCCTCTTTAGAAATGGCAATCTGGCCTCACATACATGATCAAAATTCACATATCCAAAATGCGGTGGACAGACTATCTATCTTGATTGAATTTGATTTAATCTTTGCAAATTGACATGACCAATCCTTCTATGCCATAATTCCACATCCTTATCTTGCCCATGTCCTTTTTCAACATACATAGAGTTTTGAATCACTGGAGTACCTACATCCAAAGTAAATAATCTCCCTTTCTTTCTACCACAAGCAATCACCCTTCTAGTTATTCCATTATGGAACTCTTCAATGAAACATCCAAAATTATTGAATCTCACCTGCAATCCTTGATCAACCAATGCTAAGTTCTTAATTATTGTGGGCACATAAAGTACATCACCAAGCTTATTCTCAATCCCATCTTTAGTAACAAGTGGCACACTATCAATATGAGTAATTTTATGTAAAATATCATCACATGTGGCAACATATTCCTCATTCTACATTTGCTCCTTGCTATCAAACCACTCAACATGATGAATCATGTGGTATGTAGCTCCTGAATCCAAAAACCAGTCATTCTCATGAAGAGGGCGAGTCATGCTCCCAAGCTTATGCTCCATAGCAAATAGGTGACCTCTAGGAAATCCTCCTCTAGGTCCATAACTTGTACTACCATAAGTGCTTGCATAGTGGCCATATTAGGTTATTCCATGACCCCTAGACATGGCATTCTGTTTGTGATAACAATCCTTCTCAAAATGACCAAACTATCCACAATAATGACAAGTGCCATCTCTTTGTGAAGGACTAGACCGTCCTCTACCTCTAGGGAAAGATCTTCCCCTACCTCTATGCATGAAGTCACCATGACCAAAGTTACCTCTTCCACGAGCAAAACCATAATTACCACAACCAAGTGAAGAGCCTCTAGCTTTAGAGGAGAGATTCCATGACCTCTCTGGTGATAGAAAACACTCTCTCCACCTGTATTTTTTTCACTGCTAGATGCATTCAATCCCAACTTGATTTCTTCTGCAAGTAGCAATCCAATAAGCTCCTCTCAAAGTCAGGTATAGAGCCTCCTCTAATTGAAATAGAGGTATCCAAATATTTGAAAGCTGGTCCAAGTCCATTTAGTGTCATTGACACTAAATCATCATAATCAAGATATGCATTAATGGATGCAAGGTCTTATGCAATTTGCTTTATTTCTACCACATAGTCAATGATACTGTGATTGCCTCTCCATGCACCATGTAATCTCTTCTTGAATTGTAGCTTACGAGTCTTTTTACATGTTCCATACTTTTTTCTGTGATTTCCCATGCCTCCTTATAAGTACTTGCCTTTTTTATATGAGGAATCAATGTTTTTGAAATACATATGGAGATCCAATATAAAACCTTCCTATTCTTCCCTGTCCAATCTTTGTACACTTTCTTTTTCTCTTTATTTGGATGTTCAAGAACTTCTGGACATTCATCATCACTTGTTATGAGGTTCCTTTGACCTCTACCCATCAAAAAATTCTCCATCATGTAAGACCAAGCACTATAATTGTCTTTGGGCAATTTGTCTTCCACAATCTGAGTGATCTATGTCATGTCATACATTGAGGCTGATGCGAATTCGAAAAAACTAGCAGTACACACTATCCAAAAATGATATTCAGCAGCATGCCCCAATTTGGAACATCAATGGTCCAATCTAAGACCAAAAAACATCAAAAATGGCCCAAAAATGCATGTAAAAATAGCTTCCAGCAATATGAATGTCATACATGTGTCCAAAAACTATCATATGCATCAATTCATGATGTCAACATGTCATACATTCAGTTCCCAATAAGAAACATCCAAATTGGATCCCAAACGATGTCCTTATGACCCAAAATGCATCAAAACACACGTTTAATAATTGAGCTTTTTTTGCAATTTTTTTTGTGCCAAAATGTCGAGAAAAATGCCGAGAAAAATGAAGGTCATGACCCAAAATGCTGAGAAAAATGAAGACTGGTCCTATAATGGCGGTTCTTTTTCTTTCCTCGGCATGACCTTCTTTCTTGGACTACAACAGGTCATGCCTTGCTAGGGTTCCAGATAGGATACTCCACGCTTTACCACATCCTCACACTTCCAGCTATCACTGAGGAGAGTAGAGCACAAGGAAAATAGATCTATTATTGCCTTGTGGACTTCCACACAACATTTGATACAGAGCCAGAAGCTACACTCATGGAGAGACTACGAGAGCTGAGGGTTCTTACTGAGGTGCAATGGGGTGTCTTGGCATTGTATGATGTTGCAGAGAGGTTTCTTTGCATAGACCCATACTTGACTAACTAGAACTCATCCATGATTGAATCCTACGAGCTAGAATTTGACGACTGTGCTGTATGAATGCCTAGAAAGCGTATCACAGTCCTTTGTATCTAAAAGTGACTTGCAGAAGAGTGTCATGGCATAGGAAGTAGCTCTGATACCAATTGAAAAACTACGAGTAGAGTAAGACCAAGATGGAGCATGTAGTGATGGCTAGGAGCTACATGCTATCTTCTCCTTCATTATTCTTTTTTCATTCACAGAGTCTATAACAAGTGGTATCCTCAAAGTGATAGATACCCCCAACTTAAGGACACTTTACATATGCTTCTACTTTAGATTCATACATCCATAGGATATGACTTAGAATATGTCATATTTGTCAACACTTGTCGAGATGGTTTTGAAGATCTTTTACCAATTCATCCTAATCTTTAATATTATGCATGGCTGAAGGCAGAAATTAATTGACACTTCTAAATGGGCCACCTTTGGCCCTTTGCATGATTTAACATCTAATATTGCTAGCCTCTTCATTCTTGCAAGGGGGGCTCCTTTGCCAGGGGCAGGCACAATTTCTTGCACTTTGCTCACTAAGTACTATATTTAAGCCATGATATTGCTTTCATTAACTGTCTCTTCATTAGTTTCTTGTGTCTGAGTTATTGTAGGGGTGGCCATAATGAGTGGGATTGCATGTAGAGGGGCTTTATCCTTGCCTTCCACCACCAATCTTTGTCCTCTCTCTTTTTCTATTACACTTGTGCTTGCCATGTCATCTCATATTGGGCTCATCATTACCGATTCCTGAGATTGGGAAGGTTACTCCACTGATCTCCAAATGGCTAGGGATATCCGCTCCTCCTATTGCCTCAATCGCTCTTTGTCCTCTTCTTGTTTCTTCTTCCTGCACTCTTTTTCAAGCTGTTTTTATTTTTCTTCCACCCTCTGCAATTCTCTCTTTTCTTTAGAGGTGGACCAAGTTCTTCTTCTAGGGATTTTAAGATTTATCTTCCTTCTCCCACCCTAGCTTGACAACTCTGAGCCTTGTTGCTCACTGACTCCTCTCGCTTGAAGTTCCTTGTTGCTATATTAAGTTGGTCTCAGTTAGCCTCCTTTTCAATAGCTCTTTCTATTTTTTCCTCTTGATCCATGTGGAATTCGTCCTCCCCCTATTCTTCTGCTCCTCAGAGTGAAATAACTAGACTCATTAGGGTAGAGTGGAGCGATGCTTCTCTTTGATAGGTGATGACTTTGGGGTTTTCTCTACTACTTCTTTTTTTGCCTCTCCCAAGGCCACGTGGATTATGGTTGTCAATAGTACTCCTCCAAATCCTATGGTTGAAGCCTTGGAAGCATGTTTTTTCCTCTCTAACTCCGATGTGGTAGCTTAAGACTCCCCTCCTGCCACCCTTGGTGATGTCGCTAGTACCTTTAGCCACACTTCTATTGTCTTTTGGATATGGAGGGGGTAAAAGTGAAAAGTGGATCAAAACTCAAAATAGGAGATGAATTTTAAAGGGAAGAATAAATGTGTAAAAATGTGTGGATTGATTGATGTGTGAATTCTCATTTTGTGGGTTATATCCTTCATCATTAAACACTAACCTTTCTAGTCACTTTATCTTCTAGACAAGAGATGCCCTTTAAATAGAACTAATCATAGGCTATTGTGTAGCAACTCAAGGGGATGCAATGGTAGTGGAGAAGGAGAAGAGGAAGATGCGGGAGAGAGGAGCACACACAATGTAGGTGCTATCAAGAATGATATGACATCCTTATTGCACTATCTCATATATATATATATGAATAAAGAATATGGGCAGTCACTATACATAGGCAAGCCCAAGGGTCTTTTACCCCAAAAACCTCCCACTCTAAAAGGCCAATGGGCTAGGGAGTGAAAAAAACAAAGAAAAAAGAAAAGAGACAAGGTGAGGAATCATGGCATCTCACCCAATGCCCAATCGGAAAGCGAGCTGTGCTATAAGCACTGGGAACTTCTGTAGAAGAGTGAAGCATCCTGAGTCCATGAAATCTAGGAGACAAGTGATCCCACGGCTCCATACAATGGAACAATCCAAGAATGCTTCTCATGAAGCAAGTACAACTCATGAGTGCAAGGCTATAATGTAGATAAGCATTAGAGTAGCGCATAGCATTAGTGTGGTGCATAGGAGACAATTGAGAGCACATAGACTCTCCAAAGCCAATCATACAAGAAGGGCCAACATCACGACGGGTCTCAAGATAGTATGTGGCCTCAGCAAAGTAGAAGACTGGCATATAGCTATAGCATCAACCATAAACTGCACTAAACGCGCACCAAGAGGATTGAGAGATGTGTGTGTCTCATAAAAGACAGCATGACGACTACATATAACCTACTGGACATCCAAATCATATAACCTACAAGCACTATAAAGTCCACTAATCAACTAGGTGTCCTGTAACAAATCCAAACACCAATGAGCAATCAAATCTCAATATCCAACTGCCAAAGAAGAATGGAGCAATCACTACTCAACATGTATCTACATCCACCAAACATCCAAGATCCAAGAAAATCATCCGAGCATCAAAAGGCCAAATAGCATTCAAGCTACATAAGGGATAAACCAACCAAATTTTGAAAAGGAATATTGCAATGAAATTCAAGACAAATCCCAAACATCTACCATCCTGCAGAGCTGAGACCAAAAGCATCCACCTCAGACATCAATCCCAAATAGGATCATACAAGAATCACCCAAGCGATATGTAACATGAACTGTTTCAAGTAGCATGCCTTCTTGAGATAAAAAATGATAGTGAAACCATAAATTGATCTCTGATCTTGGTTCAAAATGATTCCGAGAGGGTAAACATCAATGTGACATCATTCAAATACATCAATATGTCAATCCAAGTAGCTGGGAGCACCTTGTAACCAATATGCATAACCAAATTGGAAGAAAAGTAGCTTCAGACCTGCTTGTTCCAGCAGCAAATAACAATCCAAAACTGAGCAAAAAATGGCTCAATCCAAGCCCAAAATCATAGGCAAACCATAGTCATACTTTCCCATATGTATAGGCACCAACCGGGCATAATCGGGCATCAAATGACCATGTAGCATAAGCATAAAATGTAATGATAGGAGGCTACCCTATTTTGGGCTACCTATGGACTCTCTAAAATAGTCAATGACTGAGAAAATTCAGCCCCAAAAGCATCTCACATCATATGCATGCATTCCCCTAGCATTCGGGACCCCAACCGGGCAACCAATGTCAATGCCAGAGTGGTCGAGACATTAAATGCTAATGTAACACTATTGTGGGCTACATGTAAATTGTGTATAACAGTCTCAAATCTAAAGTAAATCACATCAATGCTCAATGCCAATCTTGAAGACCAAGGCCAAGGTTGAAATCAAGTGTCGGGAGCTCAAGAAACCATGTCTAAGTGGCCTATTGATGAGGGGTTGCCTCAAGTGATGATCATGAGTTGTAGATAGGTTTGAAAAATGGCACAAAATGCTGAATCATTCCAACATCACGTTTTTGTATAAAACCAGGGTGGGGGGAGGCAAGACAAGTCCCAATTCAAGTTGGCCCTTTTACCAATTTATCCTGATCTTCAGTGTTGCGCATGGCCCAAGGCACTGAAGTAATTGATACTTCTTCTAAATGGGTCACCTTTGGCCCTTTGGCGTGATTTTACATCTACAGAGCTATTGGCCTCTTCATTCTTGCAAGGGGGGCTCCTTCGCTAGGGATAGCCACAATTTCTTGCACTTTTCTCACTAAGTATTGTATTCAAGCCATGATGTTGCTTTGATTGACTGCCCCTTTAGTAGTTTCTTCTGATGGGGTGATTGTAGGGGTGGCCATAACTGGTGGGATTGCATGTAGAGGGGCTTTATCCAGTCTTGGTCATGTCTCTTTTGTTGTTACACTTGTGCTTGGCATGTCATCTCATATTGGGCTCATCCTTTCCAATTCTTGAGATTGGGAGGATTGCTCCAATGATTTTGGAATGGCCAAGGCTATCTCCTCCTCCTCCTGCTGACTCTCTTGCTCTTTCTCTTCTTCTTGTTTCTTCTTCTTGTGCTCTTTTTCAAGCCTTTTTGATTTTTCTTCCACCCTATGCAGTTCTATGTTTTCTTTAGAGGTGGACCGAAATCTTCTTTTGGGGATTTTAAGAGTGACCTTCCTTCTCCCACCATGGCTTGATAGCTCTAAGCCTTGTTGCTCATTGATTGTCCTCTTGCTCAAAGCTCCTTGTTTCTATTGAGTGGGTTGGTAGCCTCCTTTTCATTAGTAGCTCTTTCTATTTTGTCAAGTTGATCCTTGTGGAACTTGTCGTCCCCCTATTCTTCTACTTTGAGAGTAAAATAGGTGGTCTCATCAGGGCGAGGGAGCGATGCTTCTCTTGGATAGGTGACGGATCTAGGGTTTTCTCTACTACTTCTTCATGGTCCTCCTTTGGTACTTCAAATGCTGCAAGCCACCATATTTCATTCTCTGACTGTACACTGAGGTATAAAGGATGGTTTTCATCGATGCTGGGATCCAATGCTTGATTCATAAGTGTTATACTCACACATTCAAGTTTTTGCCCCTTAATAATCTCACTCTCATCAAGTTTGAGGACAAACTTAAGCTTGCCTCTACATTCTTCCATAAACATATTGTAGAACTTGACCATAGCAATCTGAACCCTACATATATCCAATACAAAGTTGTTGGATGCATTCAATACAAATGCAACTTCTTTGGAACTATACTTCAATATGTGTGTATTTTCCATATTCTCTTTTCACCTCTCCTAGGGCCTCCTAGATTACGACTGTTGTTAGTACTCCTCCAAATCCTATGGTTGAAGTCTTGGAAGTAGGTTTTTTCCTCTCTAACTCTGCTACGGTAGCTGGAGATTCCCCTTGTGCTGCCCTTTGGTGCTGTGGCTAGTACCTTTGCCAATGCATGTATTGTCTTTCAAATGTAGGTGTTCCAATTACCTCATCCAAAGCACTTGTTGCAAGACTCTCCAGCAATGGTACTTCTATTCTATTCATGAAAGCATTATATCTCTAGCTTGAGAAGAGGGTATGGACCATTTTTGCTTACAATTGGATAGTGGGGTCAAGAATGTCAACTAGGTTGATCCCTCATTTGTGTAGACATTTTGTCCATCCCCAGCATCCCATTGACATCCCACTTTGGCCTCTTCTCTAGCTTATCTACTAATCTTAAGGCCTTCTTCCCAATATTTGGATTAAGGTTAACTTCCACTAATCCAAGCCATATTGTCTTTAGGATAGCCATATATCATCATCACATCTGATCAACGCAATATCAATAAAGTACCTTAGCTCACCTAAATCCATCATCTCAAACTTGTTTTTCAACTAGTTCTTAACTTCTACAATTCCACTATCATTGTCACCTATAATGATCAAGCCATCCACATAGATAACTATGATATCAAAATGTGCATCTCTAGGGCACTTTGTTGGATGGTTGACTGCACAGAAAATTTAGAGAGCCACATATTGGTGGCCATCCATTTTCCAAGATGCATTTTTGTATATCAAGAGATGTGATACATGTTAGAGACACGACAATAGAGAGAATAGGAAGTGCCAAGTGATTCCTATTATGGCTATACTACCATTTGAGAAGTGGGGCAGTGATTTCATTAGACCTATACATCATTTTTCAACTACACGAAAAATTATATAATTGTGGCAATAGACTATTTTATGAAGTGGTTTGAATTCCACACTACAATAAATAATAATGCCAAGGAGATGGGTAGTTTTATTTTTGAACAGATCATTTGTTGTTTTGATCCACCTAAGGAGACCGTGGAATACATTTTTTGAATAAAGTGATTGTGGCTTTGATAGAAGCTTTGAAGATTAAACATAATAAGACTGTGCCTTAAAACCCCAAGCTAATGGGTAAGTAGAGAGTACTAATAATCAGCTTGTGGGTATTTTATCCAAGACTATATTCAAAGTTAAGCCTGATGGGGATAAGTTGCATGTGACTATTTTAACTTATAATACGACATTCAAAAGAGATACATGCCATATCCCTTTTAAATTATTATATAGGGAAGATTGTGTTTTACCTTTGGAGATTGAGCTACCTACAATAAGGTTCACTCTAAACCATTCTTTGGGTGAAGAGGAAGGATTGCAAGAAAGGCTTACTTCCCTTGCACATCCTAACGAGATTCGGTTGCAAGCCTTGTTACATCAAAAAGTAGGGAAGAAGAAAATGAAAGAGATTCATGACCTTTGAGCTAAGAATGATAAATTTGCTAAGGGTCAATTGGTCCTATATTATGATGCCCATTGTGAGCTCTTCCCTGTAAGTTGGAACCCAAATGGAATGGTCCTTATGAGAATATCTATATAAGAAAGAATGGCTCTAAAATCCTTTTAGCGGATTTGCAAGGGGTAGAGTTCAAGACTAAAGTAAACTTTGATAAATTGAAGCCCTATCATATGTAGGGGCTGACGTTGGACTTGGTACCTTTGCAGGTCCTTCAAGGTCCAGCTTAAACTTGTAGAGGGTACCAAGACTGTTGGATGGAAAAAACCATTCCTTATCTTGAGCATCAGTATTTAGAGTAGCATTACCACCAAGGAAAAGTGATCTACTAGATTAAGGGTTATCATATTATTGAGTGGCAAGACGACTCTTTCATGTGGGATATTTGAGTCTATTTCCATTATTGTCATTGGGTATTGAGTTTACTGAGGAAGAAGGGATCATATTTGTCTTACACCCTCTCTCTAGGTTAGATTTTCATTATCATAAGTATGAGTAGGTTGATTGCCATGGCAGGTTACATCAATGAAGCTATGGTTTATACATTATATTTTGATGGATCTTCTCAGGAACTTACTAAGCATGTGAGTATAGGGACCATCATTAAATGCCCCCATTGTCGAGTGGTTTTCACAATGGGAGTGTATTTAGGCATTGATTTTACGAATAAAATGGCTAAATACAAGGCCTTGCTTATGGGGCTAAATCTAGCCAAACATGGTGGTATTCACTAGTTATTAGCAAAAGGACACTCGCAATTAGTGATCAACCAATTGAATGGGACTTATAGTATGAGGGATTCCATTCTAAGAATGGACCATCATGCAACCTTGGACACCCTTGAGATCTTTGAGGTAGTGACTTGCCATCTGATTCTCCAATAGTGAAATCACTTCGCAAACTCTCTGGATAATTATGCCTTTGTTGAAGATGTCTTTATTAACTGTGGTCTTGAGGGGCTTTTATAATTTCCTCTTAATGCTAGTCCAAGGCTACTATGGGGATTGCTTGCTAACAGAGTCTTGTTTTGTGTAATATTTCCACATGAAATATTAATGATCCTAGACCCCGTACATCCCACACAAGAGCAACTTAAAGTAATCTCCCGCAACAATAAAATTTTGGGCTAAGTGCTCCCTCCACGTGCACTAGCAAACTCCAGCCCGTGTTGTGCATAAGAGGCCGTGGCTCAAAAGCCGTAGTTCAATGCGGGAACACCCTTCAGGGGAAAAGTAAATGGTTAAATTTTTGGCAAATTTTTGTATTAAAACTCCCCTCCACTTCAGCCCTTGCATGGCGGAGAGAGGAAGTATGAGCA
Source organism: Lygodium microphyllum (assembly GCF_053477565.2). Classification (NCBI taxonomy): domain Eukaryota; kingdom Viridiplantae; phylum Streptophyta; class Polypodiopsida; order Schizaeales; family Lygodiaceae; genus Lygodium; species Lygodium microphyllum. The sequence continues at coordinate 3,290,854 of NC_141146.1, read as the reverse complement.
TGAGTATGAGTTATGTGGAGAAGAGAGGAGCATGGGGAGGGGAACATGCCACCTGCCACTTGTGTGGCTACCCCCCCCCCCTTTTACACTATATGACCTCCCCCCTTTCCAAGCTTGAGGGGGGGAGGAGAGAGGACGTGTTGCTGCTGCCGTCGTCAGCCCACAAACGCCGCCGCCCTGGTCACGCCATGCTATTGCCGCCTCTACCACCACCATCATCATCATAATCATCTTCGTCATCATCTCCACCTCCATCCTTATCATCTTCCCAATCATTTTCTCTCTCCACATCATCTGTCAGTAAACAAAAGCTTGGAAGCTTCTATTAGAAGCTTCCATTAAGGCTTCCAGAAGCCTTGTTTACATGTGCCTTCCCCAATTTTTAAAACCGCGTCTTGTAAGGCCAATTTCTGCACAGGGGGGAGGGGGGAGTAGGCAGTTTTTGGAAATCGGATAAAGGGCAAGGAGAGTTTGCTGAGTCGCGATCTATGTCATCAATGGCTCCTAAGAAAAAGTTGCGAGGAGCACACACGGGAGATTCCACCCCGAGTACGCAAGTGGACAATGCCCCGAATCTTAATGCCCAGGTTCCGATAAATTTCCTGCATGAAAAGGATGCACTAAGCATGTTTAAATTCTCATAGGCAAGTTTAAATATATTGGAAATTTTATTTGCTCACCCGATTATAAAATCTAGCTGCATGTCGTGCATTTGCAATTGTTTGCACTTCCGTGGTCAAGATGAAAATCCAGAACTCATAATGCATAAGTAAAAATACAGAATTGTGCAAAAGCATCTTTGTTGCACCTCGCAAAGGATAGGACATATAACTCGTAACGCATTTATGTAATAAATTCTTGGTTGTGTCTCGCGATTAAGGTAATCATGTACGGACATTAAATGATGTCCGAATAGTTGCAATGCATCGAAATTATTTATGTATCTTGCGAATTGCATGCGATGATAGTTCATTTTGAGTCAGGTTAAGTGCTAAAGGAAGGATTAATTTAATGATGGACTCATGGTATTTGCTCATGCATGGAGTCCTTTTATCAAAGTTGGATGCATCTTCATTAAAAACATAAAAGCTTTGATTTCTTGCATCAATGTAGCATAGGGCAAGGAAAAGTAACGATCATTGTAGATCTTATAGCTGCATAGAAGGAAAAGGTCGATGGTCTTGAAATCGCATTTTTGCATGGAATGATGCATCTCACCTATCTTGTAGTTATTCACATCTTTAGGGAAAGTATTTGCATCTCTAAGGAAAGATCACCTCTAAGGATTAATTGACCAAATACTAGACCTCTATATGAATTTAGAAGCCCTAGGGCCAAGATGTTATCGGCCTAGTAGGGTTAGGGATTGGATTGGGTCAAGAGGACTCCCAAACCCTACATCTTGACCAAAGATATTCTTGACCAAGGAATACCGTGTGATGAGGAAAATAATCCCACTAGTTAGGTGCTAACACCTATCTCATGCAACAAGTTGCAACGTCGCATGATTTTGTGTCTAAATCACAAAACAGTAATTGTCACTTCTTAGAACAAGGTTGGCAGAGTTTTAAGTACAAGCCTAACTTCTAGAGGAGGAGTAGTCATCCTGCTACATCACCCTTCCTTGGGCTGATTTTCCAAGTGAGGGTCATTATGAATTGCCTAGCAAGCGATCGACCAATCAAGTGAGGACAACGAGGTTGTCCAGGATTTATTGATTAAAGATATAAGGATACCTAAGGTAGTGACAATTTGGATTAACAGGATATAAACCATAACCCAAGGATAAAAGGTTAAACAAGCAACTCAGCTTACGAAACCCTTGGGATCTTTCCAAGTCGCAATTGATCCCGGATCGAATGCTGAATGTATTCGGAGAGAAGGATTCACACCTTAGCAGTTGGCCGTATAAACGACCACTAGAGTGCTTGTGTTTGTACAGTTAGGAGCACTATTTGTTCTTCTTTGCTCAAGGAACTAATGCTGGAAAATAACTAATGCTTCAGATTGAAAGCTTGGAGGGAGAGGTAGCATTAGTTACCCCTGAATGTCTGCCTAACCCTATCCAAGGGGGTTGTTAGTCACGCCGGGTACGTGGACCGAACTCGCCGTGAGAGGTCTCTCCGTGGGTGCTACTTGGAGCAGGAGGACACCTGGGTGTGAGGGGGGGATCTGGCCATAAATCCCTTGCCTCTGGATCCTGCACAAGAGGCTAACGTGACTCGAGATGGGATCTTGAGGCCCGCATACTAGTCAAGGGGCGAAACTTGGAATAGCAATCCCTGAGGATTGCTGGATTAGCCTTCGGGTGGAATAGCCTTCGGGCGGATTATATGATGTGTTCCAAAGACTGATAAATAAAGATCAAATGTTGAAAAGAAACTTGTTTGACATTGCTTTTCTATGTCAGTACCTAAGTTACGTGAAGGAAGCAGTGATTAATTGGTTAATTAAGGAAGCTGTTTTTGCTTATCAAACTAAATGTGGTAGGTAATTAGATAACTAAAGCAACCTAAGGAAAGTGCAGTGGATGTGAACCTAGGTCCGTCCTATGGAAGGGTGGTCCCGGTTGGCTGGGAACTTTTCTCAAAGGAATTGACAGCGGGATAACAATGACCTAGAATCTAGAAAGCTAGATTCCCAATTTATACTATTTTAGGGGAACGGAATGGGGCTATGCCTTACGGGCAGAGAGGTCGAGCTTTGTATCCCTCTCATTTTCCATTCTCCTTGAATCAAGTGCAATATAAATCCGCTTCGACCCTGAAGTTTCTGCGTAAAGTAGTTCATTTGGGGCTCGACGCTAGCTACCTTCTAGGAACTTGACCATTAGGAAAACCCTGATTCAGTTCGGTCCTAAGTGGAAACGGTCGGAATGCTTGTGCTTCATGGCAGACTCGAAAAGACCTAAATCACAGACCCCGTGATATTCCTTAGGAATGCCGAGCAGCGCTTTCTAGACTCTCTTCCCGATGGGCTGCTAAGACGTGTCCTGCAAGTGGACAGGGGGACACATTACAGTTGGTATCAGAGCGAACCAACGAAATCTAATATTTACAAGGGAACTTAATGAATGGAAGTAGAGAAATGGTGCCATTAAGAACATTTCCTTACTTATGTATCCATGCTGGCCTATAGATTCACGAAGCATGGAACAAATTCTTGGTGTTCTAGGTTTTGTTTATGACTGCAATCCATGCTTTGGATTATCGACGAAGGCTAGGTATGATGAATTTCCTAGACCGCATCTACAATCCTTCACCTCTGTACGTGGAACGAAGATGGACGGGTGATTCAGGAATTTATTACATAGCTGCCCACCGACTTGCGTACCTTCGGACCAACTTGAAGAGAATCAAGTGGATGGAGGACCTAAAGATTGTGAAGCTATTAATCTTTGTTGAGGCTCACGCAAACGCAACCCTACATGTCGATGGTCGAAAGGTCAAGCAGAACAAGTATGTGTACAAGGAAGTGACTCGAATAATCCCTACCGACAGAATCAAGGTGTTGGGACGTTATGAGAAGAACGGGTATCAAAGGAAGGGATACCCTAAGCTTCCTATGACCTATCGATTCCTGAAAATCCATGACCCCAATCCATATTATTACTCAGTTCCCATAGATGAATGTAACACAATCTTATTCTCCCCAAATTAATGTATCAGCTTGTTCTACCCTCTTAAATAAATGTACTCAGAAATGGCTATGCCCACATGAATGAATAAGATTTTTATTACTGTCTGTCATGGCTGCAAGTGTTGGTAATAGAGTTAAGTGATTAGGTCACTTGGCTAAAAGCTGAACTGAGAATGTTAATGTAATGTGAGAAATTCTTAGCAAGTTTTTAACGTAAAGAATCTTATTGCCCAGGCGCCAACTTAAGTGCAGATTCCTAGTCCGACCCCTACACCAAGTACGGCTGTAATTCAGGAGAAGAAGTTTCTTCTCAAACAAATCAAGCCACCAGAATTCGATGGTAAGGAAAGGACCGTGCAAACTGATGATGAGATCTGGATCGAATCCATGGAGGATTATTTTAAAGCAGCAGGTACTGCACCCGCTAACCAAGGGATGCTCGCCAAACTGAAGCTTACCGGCGAAGCAAGACTTTGGTGGAAGCAATGGTGCAGAGACCAAGGGATCTCAGAAGGGTCAGTTACTTGGAAGAAGCTTAAAAGAGCTATGCAAGGGAGATATCTACCACCTGCCTACCACACACATAAGATGAACCTATGAATTAAAGCAGCTTGGACTATCCCTGGATGTGTATTATTCAAAGTTGCATCTCTCTTTTAAAGTACGCGCCACAAATGGATATGACACAACAAGTGTCAAATTTTTGTACCGAATTAAACCCACCCATAAACACCCACCTGGAGTCAATGCGCCCAACAAACCTTCAAGACGCGCTCATTCAAGCTACATCCATAATACAGGAGGTGCAGACCAAGCCAAGAAATAACAAGACTTGGTCTTACAAGGATCAAAACAAGGGAGCTATAGGTCTCAGACCAAGAGAGCGTAGGGCCAAAACCAGGAACAAAGGAAGAAAGCTAGGGCGAACGCTGCCAACAACTTCGTTCCTACACAAGGTAATGGCCACAATCTCTGTTGCTTCTATTGCAATGAACCTAGTCACTTTAAAGGCAATGTCCCAAGCTTAGTAGAGGACAAATCAAGGGCCATTCCAAGGAGCCACCGCCAGGGGCAGAGGGAGAACTGCCACTATTGCTAACAAGGAGCTCGGTGATGAAGAAGATCCAACCATGGAAGCTGACATTGAGAGGGCAATTGTTCACGCACTCTTCACAAGAAAGGCCCAAATGACCAATTCTTGGTGATTCAAACTCCATCGGATTATCAAGGTAAAAGCTTCAAAACCTTGATTGATTGTGGAAGTACACATTCCTTCATTTCACCAGTCTGTGCAAAAAGATTAGGAATAGCCACAAAAGATGCACCTATCTTACTTGTGGAATTAGCAAATGGTCGTGAGGTCACTTGTACCAGGCAAACTGCTAAGGTGAAATTCCTACTGGGTGGAAAGTCGACTTTGGTCAGATTCAGGGTAATGAACCTAGGTGTCCACGAATGTTTGCTCGGAATGGATTGGCTAATACCCAATGACACCCACATTCACTGTGGAAAGGGCCAAGTCTCCTTTCGAAATTCTGAAGGGGAACTGGTCACAACTCAAGGAGAGGCTGGGAAGCCAAAAATTCAACTGGCCAAAGTAACACGGATAATAAAAGGAGTTAACAAGGGGCTACCTATCTATTTGATTAAACTAAATAAGCTAGATCAAAATCAAGAATCTAGGGAAGAACCTTCATGGTTAAAGGAATACGCAGATGTATTTCTTGAAGAGCTGACTGAACTTCCTCCTCAAAGGGAGGTCGATCACGAAATCAAGCTAGCGCCAGGAGTTGCACCAATTACAAAGAGACCATATAGGATGTCCATCCTGGAAGCAATTGAGCTGAAGGAGCAACTCAAGCAACTGTTAGACCAAGGCTACATCCGTCCTAGCAGTTCACCATGGGAAGCTCCAGTGCTGTTCTAGAAGAAGAAAGATGGAACGCTTCGGCTATGCATTGACTATAGAGGGTTGAATCAATCGACCATTAAAAACAAATACCCCATTCCAAGAATAGATGAACTTCTTGACTGTCTTCAAGGTGCGAAGATCTTCTCTAAGATTGATCTCAGGTCTGGATATTATCAGATAAGGATCAAGGAAGAAGATATCCCAAAGATGGCATTCAGCACAAGATATGGACACTTTGAATTCCTGGTCATGTCATTCGGGCTGACAAATGCTCTTGCTACCTTCAACGGGCTAATGCATGATATCTTTAGGCCCTATCTTGATGACTTCGTACTTGTCTTCTTTGACGATACCCTAAGTTTACTCCAAACAGGAAGAAGATCATGAACCCTAGCTTCGCATTGTTCTTGAAAAAATGAGAGCACACAAGCTTTATGCCAAGAAGAAGAAATGTGCATTTTCAAGCAACAGATTGAGTATCTGGGATTCATTGTATCAGCGGAAGGAATCTCAGTAGATCCAGTCAAGGTCAGAGACATTCTAGAATGGCCAAATCCAAAAACTGTCAAAGAAATACGTAGTTTCCTTGGATTGACATGATGGTATAGGGTCTTTATCAAAAACTATACTTTGATTGCAGCACCTCTGACTGATCTACTAAAGAAGCAAGTATCAATTGTATGGTCACCTGCTGAACAGTCCAGCTTTGACAAACTAAAGCAAAGCTTGGTATCAGCACCCATCCTGAAACTTCCGAATCTTAGTAAGAAGTTTGAAGTGATAATTGATGCTAGCACACTTGCCTTAGGATGTGTGCTTATGCAAGAAGGTCATCCCATAGCATACTCTTCAAGGAAACTGAAGAACCATGAAAGGAACTATGCTACTCACGATCTGGAACTGTTGGATGTCATCCATGCTCTCAAACTTTGGAGACACTACTTGTGTAACAAATTTACTCTAGTGACGGACCACAGGAGTCTTAAATGGATTTTCACCCAGAATGAGCTCAATATGAGGCAACGTCAATGGATTAAAGTGCTGGAAGAATATGATTTTGAAATCAAATACTGGCCTGGAAAGGAGAATGTAGTTGCTGATGCACTTAGTTGCAAGGCATTTCTAAATTCTCTGATTTTGCAAGATCCATCAACAGCAAGATCTCTAGCCACAAAGGTATCCATGCCAAACAACCCAATTCTTGAACTACCTAAAGAAGAGGCATGCCATAACCCAACCTATCAGAAATTACTAAGGGATATCCCCATCAAAGATCAAGACCCGAAGCTACAAACAAAGTATCAAGAATTCTCTATCAATAGTGGACTTGTCTACTATAGAATGAGATTATGTATACCGGCAAGCTAATCACTCAAGCGGAAGATACTTTGGGAAGCCCGCGACTCCCCTTTCTCAGGACATCTTGGCTATGACAAGACCCTTAATGGGGTCAGAAAGAGCTATTGTTAGGATAGGCTCAAAGGTGACGTTCTCAAATATGTCATCGAATGTTTGTCTTATCAACGCATTAAGGCCGAACATGTCAAAATGCCAGGGAAATTGCAACCACTTGACATTCCCCAAATGAAATGGGAATTCATTAGCATGGACTTTGTTGTTGGCATGCCCCAAGTTCAGGGAGGATACAAATCCATTATGGTTGTGGTGGATATGCTCACCAAGGTTGCACATCTTATCCTTGTTAAGACAAACTATAAAGCCTCAGACATCACAAGGTTATTCATCAAGGAAATATTCAAATTACATGGGTTATCATCTTACCAATCATTTCCTCTCTCCACGTCATCATCATCATCATCTTCATCATCATCTCCACCTCCATCCTTATCATCTTACCAATCATTTCCTCTCTCCACGTCATCTGTCGCTAAACAGAAGCTTGGAAGCTTCTATTAGAAGCTTCCATTAAGGCTTCCATAAGCCTTATTTACACGTGCCTTCCCCGGTTTTTAAAACCGCATCTTGTAAGGCCAATTTCTGCGCAAGGGGGGAGTAGGTAGTTTTTTGGAAATTGGATAAAGGGCAAGGAGATCTTGCTGAGTTGCGATCTATCTCATCGATGGCTCCTAAGCAAAAGTCGTGAGGAGCACATGCGGGATCTTCCACCCCGAGTACGTGAGTGGACAATGCCCCAAATCTTAATGCCCAAGTTGTAAAACCCGCAGGTAGTCGTCACGTCCTTGGAGACCGTGTCCCCCTACAATCCAGCCAATGTCTGTCTTCTATCCAGTCGATTCAAATGGAAGCTCATCATCTTGTTTTCTTTCTCTTCCCCACAGTTTCCCATATGCTATTCCTGCCTATGACTCCCACACTTATTCTTCAAACTCCATGTTGCATAGAAAACAAAAAGGATCTCCCATCCGCCTTTGATCCACAAAAGAACATCTCCCACAACATAAGAAGAATGACTTTGCCACCTTGAAGCTTTGTGCAAGAAAGGCCCCATAAAAAGATTTTGCAATGCAACACACCCTCACTTAAGATTTGGTCGATGAAGATCTCCTCCCACGGCCTTGTGAATCTTATGCATGACTTTTGGGTATGTTTAACTTGACCCTTACTATGGTTAGCTTGTATGTGATAGAGAAGAGATGTGCAATGACATATGAACTGGACTTAAGAGGTAGGGTTTCTTTAGATTTGTTAATGAAAGAAAGAGAGAAGAGATATATGGCTCTTAACAAATCAATGATTGGAAAACTGTCTGTCGCTTCTTCCCACTATTTTCCAATGACGATGGTTGCAATGTAGCGCTGCCTCTTGATGCTGTCAATTATGGGGCTTCAATCTTCCTTGCTTCTCTGGTGGGAAGAGAGGGTCTCTTCACCCTCATCTATCTCTCTCTCTCTCTCTCTCGTCTTTGCTTGTATCGGAAATTTTGAGTTGCAGAACGGTGCATCCTTGTTTTCATAAGGAGTAATGCAGAAGCATGAACCTTTCCTTTTAAGGCTGATTGGAAGCAGTAATGCTTCTGGATAGACGCCTCGAGAATGCAGTAATTCTTGCAACCAGTGTTATTTGGCAGTGTCACATTTTGTCGGAGTTAGCTGTGGCTCTCGCGCGCTGCAAACATTGGCCTCTTTTGAAGCTCGACAAGTTTGCGTTGCATATCGTTGTATCATTGTCATAATAAGGAGACCTCTCTCTCTCTCACTCTCTCAGTCTGTTGGTCCGTCAACAGGCACTTGGACCGATCTGTTCGGATCGCGTACGCAGACCTCTCCTTCCTGTAACTTGGATCCACGAGCAACAGGCTCACGCCAGCAGAATGTTCAGCCGGCTGTTTGGAAAACAATGCCTGAAGAGAACGCCGAAACGGCGCTAATCTGTCAATTGCCAAAATGGAATCCTAAAGGCTGCCGTGTCCTCCATAGAGTGCAGATCTAAGCTCCACTCTCAATCTCCATAGGCAGCAGCCAATGTAACAGGAAGACAAATGGAACGTGGAGGGCGCTCGTCTCTCGAAAAACATGAAGAAGGAGAGGAGGCGATGGCTGCATCCCTCTCCGTCTTCACACCAGCAAGGGCGCGCTCCCTCTCTCTCTGTGACTCTCTCCCACGCTCATCATCTTTCCTTCCCTTCGTAACCGTTTTTTCCCCCTCATCAATCGGCACCTCCTCTCTCTCCTCACGGTAGTTCGCACCCCCTCCTTTTCCACAATTAACTACCACACCCATATGAATAGTCCAATGCCTTATCATAGACAATATAGAGGTTGCTTTCATTATAGTATGCTTAGTCTTGGTAGCCTTCTATGACCTATGACAAGGGTCATATTTGCCTTCTATATCATGTGTATTTCTCTTTGGATTAGACAAAGGAGAGAGTAGATCATAAGGAGTGCAAAGAGTGTCAATTATTGTATATTGAACTTATGTCCCCTCTAATACATGGTTGAGAGAGAGCATTTTTTGAAAGCCCCAACCTATCTTATTTTAACTTTTTTTTTGCACACACATTTTAGGAAATTAATATAGATAGAGTTGAATTTCATGCACACACTATAGTGAATATTGGAGTATTGAGGCAAAGTGGTACATATTCATAGCTAGCAAGGATAGTAACACTAATTTAATAAGAGAAAATGTGGGGTGTGTTTTACCTAGCAAAGAAGGAATCTCCTTTGTGCATTTTAACTTGCAAAAGGTTATGGTACATGATAGTTGTGGTTGTGCAATTGCTTTCCACGCCATTTGGTAATCCCTCATGCATGGCTTACAAATACCATGGCCTGAGTTTGAAGCTTTGGAAGAAATTTATTGACTTGATCCCCTTTGCCATGGGATGTAAACTCATGTTGCCTAAAGGACCAAATGGCCTCTGCAAATCAATGTTTGAATCCTATGACCTTGCTGCCCAGTGTACTTCATGTGCAACTGCAGCTACATCTCTGGATATATCCATCCCAAAAAGGCCCTTTGTAAATACTAAGTGGCTTGGTCTATATTGCTAGCTAGTGCTACTACTATGCTTCATACAGTTGGCACACTTTGAGTTTTAGTGAGTTCTCTTTAGTTCTTCTAGGTTCTCTTGCCGTTATTCATATCCTTAGAAGCTAAGGGAATGGTCAGACATCTTATGAGTGGGAATCCACAATGATGGATCATCTTTGTTTAATGCGATTGTACCTTTAGTGCCATCTCAATTTTCTATTGAGGATTTTAACACAATTCTCCTTTGTTGTAACCTAGGCTCATTAAGCTCAAAGAGAACTGCATAATCTTCCATGAATGACATGATTTCTAGTGGCTCTAAGGATGTGGATTGCATAAACTCAAAGGATTCCATTTTGCAAAGTCCTATAGTCTCTAATTCTAGGTCTCCAAAGCCTGTGCCTCCTAAATGAGATATAAGAGTTTCCTGTGATTGTAGATAGGCCATAAGATTAAATTTTGTACCTACATTCCCTGGCCAGACTGCAAGGACACGGCCTCCAAAGACAGCAACAACGAACACCGCATCTGCATTGAATTCATGTAAAAATTTAGTAATAAGGTGTCAATTGTATACAGTTTTGCCAAAAAATTGTTGCAATAAATGGCATGTTTTAGGTGTTGTCATTCTCCCCCACTGAAATGCGAAGCGTCCTCGCGAGAACAGCTACATCACGAACATTCAGCATCACCAACACTGCTACCACGAGCACTGTTACGCAACTTTGAAAGAAAAATATACTCTCCTCCACTTAATTGCGAAGCGTCCTCGCGAGCACAGCTACATCACCTGCATAACCACACATGGACAACTAGTAGACACTGGAAAAGTAGAAAAAATACTTATTTGTGTCATATTAAAATGCAAACAATATAAATGTTTCAATGAAAAGATGTAAAAACTTGTGCAAACTAACATTCTCCCTTACTCACTCTCCACACTGAAATGCATAACAGAGCTTCATCCATTGCATAGAATATACCAACTAGGAAACTGTCTAGAGCCGCTAAACAACAATAATCCCTCTAGGCAATAAATTGCCACACTACTATCCTACTAAAAATATTGCTTCTGAAATAGCATCACTGATAAGGTCGTTACTTAACAAAGAACCCAAACAAGGTAAACTAATACTACAACACTAAATAGGACTCCTAGGGTTTAGCTGCTAACCCTCCATGTTCTACTAGAACAACCAGCCAATGGTTCGTAACTTCTAATTGTCCAAGGCTTTTCTTTTAAGTTTATGTTTTAATGTTTTTTTTTTTAAATGTCAAAAGAGTATATACATTGATTCTCTTTCCCAAAAGGTCCCACCCCAAAGAGATACAAGGCATCGGACACAGGGCACCCGTCAAGGAAATCCCTACAGCCTACCAGGACCTCAGAGGCGATGGTTATCTTCTTTTGGTTGTTTTTTTTCAAACCCTGCAGTCTCAGGGTGTTTTTTTCTCTTTTCTTTTCTTTTTCTTCTTGCTTCTTGCTTTCTTTCTTTAAAAGAATAAATATATAGACTCTTCCGAACTTTTAATATTTGGATTGGATTTTAAGGATTGTTTTGTTTGTTGTTGTTTTTTTTTTAAAGGATCAACTGAGAAGCTAAGAAGACATCACTTAATTGAACGGTCAAACATTTCAGCTCAACAACTTTGCTCGAGGAATCTAATCTAACGCATAATACTAGTCACTCTGCCTAGGCAAATGATAAGCAAAGAATACTCACCAGCTCAGCATATTTCTTCCACGCTACTCCTAGTCAAAATTTCGTGGAGAGAACCTTGTTATTCAGCTATCCCACATATCGCTAGAAAAGCGACCAAAAGATAGGGGAAAACTCTATAGGATTCCTAATCGGACACCCATACAATGAAATTCACTATGTTATGCACACATGTCACCCCCTTTTTAATCACTCCCTAATGCTAAGCCCCATCCCTTGTGAGTGGACTTCATATAGAGAATTGTGTATATATATATATCATTCATATTTGTTTAAAATATTTATTTATAATTCCTCTGTAATTTACTTAAGTGTTTTTTCCTTTTTTTTTCTTTCGACATCTCTAATTTCATTCCATCAAATTTTTTTATTCATGTATTTTTCAAAATGAATATGAAATAAAAAGTTTAGGTATGAAACAACCTTGTATGTTCGTGGATATTGCAACTCCAAGAAAAAATCAGAAACATACAACAGTGTGTAACGCAAAATCATAGTCAAATCTGCACATGAAACATACACTAGCCAGTACAATGTTAAAGGGTTAGATAAATAATAAAACTTTTCCCTGTACAAAAGAATTATCAAATACTCATGTCACAATCTCGATCAACTAGACTGTCGTAACACTCCCACTGCTTGGTTGTTTAAGTATATTTCTCCACTTGATAACTATTCTTGCATATAGAACTGTCCATCTCACTAACTTAAATATCCCAAACTCCAGCACTGAAAGGAATATCCTGACCGTGCGTGCAACTAACTACCTAACTACGTGGAAAATAAAACTAAAGTGCATGAAAACTTACAGGATATCAATAACTCAAAGCATTGTATGTTTTTTTTTTAAACGATATATATTTGTTTGTTTGGTTTTTTCAAAATGTAGAATAAAAGAAAAAACATAAAAGACTAAGAAAACAAAATATCTAGACTAAAATCTTCAAAGTCTCTGAGATCTTCTAGTGAAAACAATAATCCTAATCCGAAATCATCAACTCCATCTAAGTCAAACCTATTAACTAAACTATCATCTATAGGATGCTCAAGAATAGCCTCTAGCGTAGACATATCAGAAGTCACAAATCCGCTATCAGGTGCATCGCTAAGAACCTCCATCACATCATGGAGCGAAGCCGAAGCTGCATCATCATAGTAGGGCATAGGGGCCACTGGTAAAGCATCTAAGGAATGCCCCTCGGTCGCATCCATGTACCAACAAATATAATCCCAACATGGGCAGGGAACACTAGTCTATAAATCATGGTAAGATGGAGTAAGGCGGTAGACAGTGGAACGATATCTCGCAAATTCTGCTTGCTCTCGGCCTACCCTAGACTGACCAGCGCCGCGCTCAGGAGAAAAAACACTATTATAATCATGACGCTGGTAGGTATAACCAATCATTTCCTGCATGGCAGTGGTACCATAGCGTCGAAAGTATGTGCGACACTGCCAACACAAGAGCTGAGCACGCACAAATAAATGCCGCTGACAAGACCTACAACCAAAAGGTGGATGATACTGTAAACAAAAAATAATCACAAAAGAAGAACCACAACAGGCCTCCCCTCTCGGTGCATATAAAAACCTGTCATGCGTCTGAAAACGCGGAATATCGTAAGGTCCAGCATGAACAGGATCAGTACTATCGGCATCAACACGAGGGTAAAGCGCATCCATCCACAAAAAGGCCATACCTGCATCCCATTTAAAAACCCCCCCAAGAAAGAAAAGACATCCAAGGGTGGATTAGACAAAATATTATTTTAACTACTAACCTAACTATACCTAGCTAACCTAAGTCACAAAATGTTTAAGGCGCAGGCCATTAACCCTAAATATCTCATTTTCAGCATTAATATCCTGCACATCAAGAGAACCATTATCATAAACATTAATCACCTTAAAAGGTCCCAACCAACGAATTTTAAGCTTCCCAGGAAATTTATAATAACGACTGTCATAAAGTAAAACTAAATCGCCTTCTTTAAACTCCCGTACTTTAATATTCTGATCGTGCCATGCTTTACGACGTTTTTGCATTGCTTCTAGACTTTGTAGGGCTAATAATCTTTCCTCATCCAACTTTACCAATTGTAAAATCCGTTGTTTCAAAGATCCAACCTCACCTAGTCGTAATGATAGAGCTACTCATAAAGTGGGCAACTCTTGCTCAATAGGGAATATAGCATTAGTGCCATAAACTAAATTGAAGGGTGTATTTTGCACTGTCACCTTATAAGTAGTTCTATAGGCCCATAACGCTTCATATAAACGCTCATTCCAATCTCGCCTGTGGGAAGCAACCGTTTTAGTTAAAATCCCACATATAATGCGATTGGTTACTTCAACCTGACCGTTAGCTCTGGGATAATAAGGTGTTGCTTTGCGATGTTTAATTTTATAGATTTCCATTAGCTCGCTGATAAGACCATTCAAGAAATGGGAACCTCGGTCACTTACTAGTTCCAGTGGGCAACCAAAACGCGTAATAATATTCTCATACATAAACTTAGCCACATCAATGGCTTTATCCGTTTTAAGCGCTTTCGCTTCCACCCACTTTGTAATATAGTCAGTACAGACTAAGATATAACGATTCGATCGATATCTAGTAGGCGGATCGATTGGGCCTACAAAATCAATTCCCCATTTCTCAAAAGGTGCTAATGCTAATATAGGTGTCAAAGGCGTAGCAAAACTCTTAGAAGGACGACCAGTCCTTTGACATACATCGCATTTGCAACAATAATAATAAGTATCTTTAAATAGAGTAGGCCACCAATAACCAGCTAATAGAACTTTTCTTGCAGTCAATTCACCGGCAAAATAGCCACCACACGGCTCATCATGCAATGCCTTAAGAACCACTGGTACTTCATCTTCCCTTACACAACGTCGATAGATACCTTCGCGTGGAAAAAATTTATAAAGGTAACCCCCTAATAATCCATAGGAGCGTGATTGCATTAATATTTGACGTTTCCTGCGCTTATCAGCACCAGGTGGATATCGAGCAGTACTAAGAAAATTTGCAATATCAGCATACCATGGAACTTGTGTCTCCACAGTAAAAAGTGATGCATCCGGCAAATCATCTTCCACACCTTCCTCTTTGTCTGATGTTAATAATCGTGATAGATGATCTGCTAGCACATGAGCTCTACCAGGACGAGTAACTATTTGAAAATCAAACTCTTGGAATAACAACATCCAACGAATCACACGTCCTGAAAGTTCTGCTTTATTAAGCAAATACTTTAACGCCTCATGATCAACATATATAGTAAACTTATTCCCTAATAAATAATGACGAAATTTCTCCACCGCAAATACCATTGATAGGCATTCTTTCTCAGTGGTGGTATAATTCCTTTCTGCATCACTTAAATTTCGACTCGCATAATAAATTGGATGATCCACCTTATTATCATCCGCTTGACACAAAACAGCTCCTACAGCATACATAGATGCATCAGCATGAATATGGAATTCTTTTGTCCAATCTGGGGGTGCGAGTACTGGTCCTTCAATTAACTTATGTTTAAGAAATTCAAATGCTTTCTGGCAAACACCATCCCAAATAAAAGGAGTATCCTTTCGTAGTAGATTTGTCAAAGGTGATGCCACCTTTGCAAAATCGGAAATAAATCTCCGATAATAATTTAGATGTCCTAAAAATCCATGCAATTGCTTAAGATTTGTTGGAGGTGGAAGTGCAGAAATCTTAATAATTTTAGCTGGATCCATGGCAATACCTTCTTTAGAAACGATATGCCCCAATAAGGTTCCTTTTGGTACTCCAAAAACACATTTATCAGGATTCAAAGATATACCTACTTCATCACTACGTTCAAATACTTGCGTTAGTAACTCCGGCATTTCTTTTGCCGTACCATAGACACAAAAGTCATCTAAGAAAACTTCCATCCATTGACGTAGAAAATCTTGATAAGCTGCAATCATAACTCTCTGAAATGTTGCGGGTGCATTGCACAAACCAAAAGGCATTACTCTATAAGCAAATGTACCCCATTCAGTAGTAAATGTAGTTTTAGATTGATCTTCAGGATGAATTAGTACTTGGTTGTAACCACTAAATCCATCCATGAAAGAATACAGCTCATGACCAGCAACCTTATCAAGTACCTGATCAGTAAATGGCAAAGGAAAATGATCTTTACGTGTTTTGCTATTCAGCTTTCTATAATCGACACAAATGCGAATCTTCTTACTATTCTTCTTGGGTACTACCACAATAGGAGATACCCATTCACTGTATGCAACAGGATAAATGAATCCAGCATCTAAAAGCTTAGTAATTTCAGCTTTCACTAACTCTGCATACACAGGGTTTGTTCGTCGTTGACGTTGACATACAGGTTTTGTGCCTGGTTCTAGATCAATAAAATGCTGACATAATTCAGCTTTGATACCCTTAAGGTCCCTATATGACCAAGCAAAAGCGTCAACATGCAATCGTAAGACTTCTTCGAATCTTTCACGATGTGGCGATTCCAACTGGTCTCCTAAATTTAAATATTTTCCTTCTGCCATTTTAAGCTTAACTACTTCAACTTCAGGCTCTTCAATAAATAGAGAGTCTATTCTTCGTGGCTTAATTGTGGGCACATCTTCGGATATCTGCATCAATACATTTCCAAGCAGGTTATTCTTAGTACTTGATTCCAGTGCTTCTTCTCCCACATTCACAGAATTTACTAAAGGTAAAGCCCTATAAGGAATAATAGCCAGGTTATCTTGTGTAGCACCATCAACTTCTACTCCATAGACATTTACTAACTCAGGAAAGGATTTTTCAGTATATCTCTTCCCATATTTATCTAAATCGCCATTATTGACATTTACATTTTTACGAGATTTCATGGTAAATAAGGTTCTTACAGAGTCAATTACGCTAGGTATCTATTCTGAAGTGCATGGATATTGAGCATGTAACCTACGGCGATATCGACGTAAAATTTTGTTATTCTTTTCTAGACATTCCTGATCATCTAAACTCCAAAACCATTGATTATCTTTAAGCTTGAGAATTAATGAATGTAGATTCTCATCCTCCTCGCCCTGAATTCGACAGCCCAAATAATGTATAACTTGTTTCAGTTCCACAAAATTCCTAGGTACTGCAGGTTCAAACCATCTAAGTTGTGGCTCTTGCCCATCCCCATAAATAGTAAAATCCATTACTCTTTCTTTTGGATGAGGCAACACCACCGCTTGCATATTGTGCAATTTAACCTTAGTAGGTTCAGATTGGACTTGTTGATAACCAATTATCGGTCCCCTAGAACAACGATGAATCTTCTACGCAATTCCGGTCGAACGCCTAAAAGAATGACACAACCAGGGAACATTTGTAAGGTTTTTCTCTTGAGTCTCTGGTTCAAAAGTATTCTTAGATTTATTTTTTTCCAAAAACCTATCAGTGTCTTCATGTTCTTCCCAATAATTTGTATCCATAGATAACGCTTGGTCCATCTGTAACTCACCCCTACTGAATTTAGATTTCTCTTCTTCTAAATAAAATTCTCGAAGCGAGATTTCATCTAGATATCGCCTTTCTCTAAACTGAAACTCTGCCTTTTCCTTTTGCAACTCAGTAATCTTCTTCATTGCTTCATTTACAGCAGTCAACGCTGCCTCACGCTCTACTTCCAATGCCTCTTCCAATTCTCTAATAATCCTAGCGTAATTATCATGATGTTCACGAGAAGTCTGTGAGAACCTGTTAAAAGCCGAAGCTGAATCATCCTCATCCTCACGAGATAGTGGTCTTTGTAAGGGTTTGCACCTATGCCTACTTCTCCTTTCTCTTTCCTTCGCTTCTAGCTGGTAGTAATAAATCCTTTTAGCTCTATCTTGCAATTGTTCAAATCCAAAGGGTAAAGCATTTTCCCCATAAGGAAGAGCTTCTAAAATCCTACTCTCAAGCATACTATTATGATTATCAGTAACATCATCTTCTCCCATACCTTCTAAAGAGGTTATTGAAATGTCAGCCACATCAGATAACATTAACTCAGGCATTTCTTCCTCCTCTAATTCATCCATAGAAATCACTTCCGACCTGTTGTAAGCAGAAAATACATCTTCTTGATCATTTCCTTCTTGATCCGTAGATAATTGGAAACATGTTTCAAGCGAATCATCAGGATATTCTGCTTCTTCTGCTGAAAGCATTAAGCAGTCGAGGGTTGTATCTTCGGATGTGCATAACCACTGAGTAATATCGCTATCCGAATCATTGTCAGATGAAAACGCTACAGCATACTCACCAATACCCCTCTGTTCTACCTTGTGAGGCTGATGTACTATATTGACCTCTACTTTCTCTGCTCCTGCTGGGTGTGGTGTCTTAAATAACCAGGCATAAGGCCCTTCATGATCAGTCCCCTCCATTTCTGGATCATAAAACTCACTGTTGGATTTCTCATCCGTTTCACTAACTGCCTCATCTCCTGAATCTTTCAAAAATCCTTTTGAAATAACTTGTATCTTAACCCTATCGTCTCTAGGACCAATCACAATTGAACCTTTATACCAGTCCTGAATGCATCTTGCTTGGTATAACCAAGGTCTTCCCAACAGGACAGAATACGATGAAATATTTGTTTGCGAACGAACGATCAAATAGTTCACATGAAATTCTAATCCAGCTACTACAGATTTCACATTTCGCAGTAACCCCAAAGGAGTTACTTTCCTTTGATCAGCCACACGTAAAACAATATGAGTAGGTTCTAGATCCTTCAACCCTAATTCTTGCATAGCTTCTTCTGTCATCAAATTAAGTGCTGAGCCACCATCTAACTGCACTTCATGTAGCAAGTGGCCATTAATAGTAGTATCGATAACTGGAGCTCCTGGGTCCACAAATAAATCTACTATTTTTACATCCTTAGTTGTTTTTCCTTTGGAAGAATTTTCACTGACTTTAGAAACGTTTATCTCACTCCTCTTCCTTCGACGCCGAACTAATTTATGGTAAAGTTGTTTCCTACAAACAGGCGCTATTTCTAGCAATTGCCGAAGGTTAATAGTCAATGATATTTCTTCTAATGCAGCCCAAAGATCATAGGTCTTATTTACGGATTCTACATAATCTTTACTCCCTTCCTTAGAAGGAACCAATCTTTCAGGAAAAGGATCTACTCCCACTTGAATCTTAGGATTTACTAAAGGCACAGGTAATAATGGATGGTCAGAGGAATGCTGTGGAGAATCCGATTCGGGTAATTCTATATTAGGATCTATGTCCTTAGAATTATCCTTCACTGCTCCGTTTAATTGTGAACTCTCTTCCTCTAAACCTTGCTCCTTCTGTTGTTGCTTTTGTGCTCGAGTAATAACACCAATCATAGGGTCAGCCCTAAAGGTCACCTTACGAGGTATAAATTTTGATTTAACTCCAATATCTTTCCTTATTGTTTCTACTTCAACTAAATTTGCAGCAGACGTTGAAGGTTCGTTAGAGGTTTGTTTCCCTTTGTCAGACATTTTATTTTCCTCTCGCTTAGGACAATTCTCTTCATAGTGTCCTTCACCACTGCACCTCCTGCAAAGAGGAGTATAGTCTTGATTTTTATGCGCATTTGGACAATATGTGGCTATGTGACCTTCTTGTTGGCATCGATAACAAATTACTGGTCCCCTAGGTCTTTGTTGACCACCTTGTCCCATTGGATTACGAAAATTTCCATTATTTCTTCTAAAAGGAGAATTTCTCCCTCGATTACCATCACTGTTGTAATTGTTTCGAGGCACTGGGGGTCTACCCTGGGTGGGCAATCCTCGTGGCCTAAAAGGTTGATTGGGTGGTCCAATCTCATAGGTCCTATTATTACGATCCATGTAATTGTAATTCGTTTGCATTGAACGAGCTTGTTGTTGCTCTTGACCTAATTTATGCCAACAATTTGTATCTAAATGACCAGTCTTGTGGCAAAAAGAGCAAAACGGTGGATGATCGGGCATTAACCTTGAAGGCGTCGGACACTCTGTAGCCACATGGCCGTAACCATGACACTTACCACACCAGATATTAGATCGAGGTGGGTTTGAAGTCGAATTTCCCGACGATTGTTGAGCACTAGATCCTTGTGTCGTTATCGAATAAATTTCTTTCAAAGGCGCTTGTACTGCAGTCATAATTTCCTCCTTTAATTTTCCTAGAGATTTCGCAATAATATCTGCTACTTTTGCTTCATCCAAAGGAGATTGAGATTGCGGCATAGAAGGCATTCCTGTCTGCATCATATAGGCTGGAATTGAAGTATATGGATTTAGAGGTACACTCGACATGTTTGAGCTTGCGGTTACCGAGGGATTTAAAGGAACGGTCACATAAGACACGTTCTTAGGTACCCCGCCTGAAGTGCTTGGATATTCTGTCCGAGATTCTTTGAATAGATCTCTCCGTCGTTGTTGACTAAGCTGCACTTCTTCCCACCATCTAGCATGTGTTTTAGCATCTGCCAATGTAGCTGGTCGTTGTAAACTAACATGCTGATGAACTTCAGGATTAAGTCCATCAATAAACTTACGTTTTTGCGTGGGATCGTCAGGAGCAGGATTCATCTTACGAATGATCGTCTCCATGTGCTCAATATAATGTTCAACACTTTCAGTTGCTCCTTGGGACAGATAATCCAGTTGAAGAGCCAATCTATCTTGAAAACTTTGTCGTCTAAATTTTTCTAGAAAAGCTCTTGATAAGGCATCATAGGTCCCTTTATGTTGAGCATCTAAATTCCCATACCATTTCGCTGCTTCATCTTTTAATGTTGCAGGGAAGATATGAAGCTTTTGGTCGTCATCTATTATCTCATTGGCGACGCAAGTCACCTCAAATCTTTGCGAATGGGCATCGGGATCTTCGTCCCACAGCCCCCCGAATTGCGTGAAATCAGCTAATCTAACTGGGTTGCGAGCCATTGTTTCTCTAAATAGTAGCCCTAACCCAATCGGCACCTCCTCTCTCTCCTCACGGTAGTTCGCACCCCCTCCTTTTCCACAATTAACTACCACACCCATATGAATAGTCCAATGCCTTATCATAGACAATATAGAGGTTGCTTTCATTATAGTATGCTTAGTCTTGGTAGCCTTCTATGACCTATGACAAGGGTCATATTTGCCTTCTATATCATGTGTATTTCTCTTTGGATTAGACAAAGGAGAGAGTAGATCATAAGGAGTGCAAAGAGTGTCAAATATTGTATATTGAACTTATGTCCCCTCTAATACATGGTTGAGAGAGAGCATTTTTTGAAAGCCCCAACCTATCTTATTTTAACTTTTTTTTTGCACACACATTTTAGGAAATTAATATAGATAGAGTTGAATTTCATGCACACACTATAGTGAATATTGGAGTATTGAGGCAAAGTGGTACATATTCATAGCTAGCAAGGATAGTAACACTAATTTAATAAGAGAAAATGTGGGGTGTGTTTTACCTAGCAAAGAAGGAATCTCCTTTGTGCATTTTAACTTGCAAAAGGTTATGGTACATGATAGTTGTGGTTGTGCAATTGCTTTCCACGCCATTTGGTAATCCCTCATGCATGGCTTACAAATACCATGGCCTGAGTTTGAAGCTTTGGAAGAAATTTATTGACTTGATCCCCTTTGCCATGGGATGTAAACTCATGTTGCCTAAAGGACCAAATGGCCTCTGCAAATCAATGTTTGAATCCTATGACCTTGCTGCCCAGTGTACTTCATGTGCAACTGCAGCTACATCTCTGGATATATCCATCCCAAAAAGGCCCTTTGTAAATACTAAGTGGCTTGGTCTATATTGCTAGCTAGTGCTACTACTATGCTTCATACAGTTGGCACACTTTGAGTTTTAGTGAGTTCTCTTTAGTTCTTCTAGGTTCTCTTGCCGTTATTCATATCCTTAGAAGCTAAGGGAATGGTCAGACATCTTATGAGTGGGAATCCACAATGATGGATCATCTTTGTTTAATGCGATTGTACCTTTAGTGCCATCTCAATTTTCTATTGAGGATTTTAACACAATTCTCCTTTGTTGTAACCTAGGCTCATTAAGCTCAAAGAGAACTGCATAATCTTCCATGAATGACATGATTTCTAGTGGCTCTAAGGATGTGGATTGCATAAACTCAAAGGATTCCATTTTGCAAAGTCCTATAGTCTCTAATTCTAGGTCTCCAAAGCCTGTGCCTCCTAAATGAGATATAAGAGTTTCCTGTGATTGTAGATAGGCCATAAGATTAAATTTTGTACCTACATTCCCTGGCCAGACTGCAAGGACACGGCCTCCAAAGACAGCAACAACGAACACCGCATCTGCATTGAATTCATGTAAAAATTTAGTAATAAGGTGTCAATTGTATACAGTTTTGCCAAAAAATTGTTGCAATAAATGGCATGTTTTAGGTGTTGTCAATATTTATGTAATAAATTCTTGGTTGTGTCTCGCGATTAAGGTAATCATAGACGGACATTAAATGATGTCCAAATAGTTGCAATGCATGGAAAGGATTTATGTATCTTGCAAATTGCATGCAATGATAGTTCATTTTGAGTCGAGTTAAGTGTTAAAGGAAGGATTAATTTAATGATAGGCTCATTGTATTTGCTCATGCATGGTCCTTTTATCAAAGTTGGATGCATCTTCATTAAAAATATTAAAGCTTTGATTTCGTTGCATCAACGTAGCATAGGGCAAGGAAAAGTAATGATCATTGTAGATCTTAAAGCTGCATAGAAAGAAAAGGTCTATGGTCTTGAAATCGCATATTTGCATGGCATGATGCATCTCACCTATCTTGCAGTTATTCACATCCTTAGGGAAAGTATTTGCATCTCTAAGGAAAGATAATCTCTTTTCGTAAGACAATTAAATCGCTTGTAATTGTGTAACTCACATGGGAATCATAAAGGTACAATTAGATTGCATATGACGATCACCTCAAAGTGCTAGGTAGGATTAAGTTACATTAAAATTCTACCTAGTATCGCACTTGGGATGTCGGTTTAATAATTCCGATCCCAAAGATCCTACCAACATTCACAGAATTTTAGGGTTATCTAGATGCCCATGCAAGAATGATCTAGGGTTCTCACCCTAAGGATTAATTGACCAAATACTAGACCTCCGTATGAATTTAGGATCCCTAGGGCCAAGATGTTATCGGCCTAGTAGGGTTAGGGGTTGGATTTGGTCAAGAGGACTCCCAAACCCTACATCTTGACCAAAGGTATTCTTGACCAAGGAATACCATGTGATGAGGAAAATAATCTCACTAGTTAGGTGCTGACACCTATCTCATGTAACAAGTTGCAACGTCGCATGATTTTGTGTCTAAATCACAAAACAATAATTGCCACTCCTTAGAACAAGGTTGGCGGAGTTCTAAGTATAAGCCTAACTTTCTAGAGAATGAGTATTCATCCTGCTACAGCACCCTTCCTTGGGCTGATTTGCCAAGTTAGGGTCATTATGAGTTGCCTAGCAAGCGATCGACCAATCGAGTGAGGACAACGAGGTTGTCCAGGATTTATTGACTAAAGATATAAGGATACCTAAGGTAGTGATAATTTGGGTTAACAGGGTATAAACCATAACCCAAGGATAAAAGGATAAACAAGCAACTCAGCTTACGAAACCCTTGGGATCTTGCCAAGTTGCAATTGATCCCAGATCGAATGCTGGATGTATTCAGAGAGAAGGATTCACACCTTAGCAGTTGGCCGTATAAACGACCACTGGAGTGCTTGTGTTTGTACACTTAGGAGCACTGTTTGTTCTTCTTTGCTCAAGGAACTAATGCTAGAAAATAACTAATGCTTCACGTTGAAAGCTTGGAGGGAGAGGTAGTATCAGTTACCCTTGACTGTCTGCCTGACCCTATCCAAGGGGGTTGTTAGCCGCGTTGGGTACGTGGACCAAACCCGCCGTGAGAGGTCTCTCCGTGGGTGCTACTTGGAGCAGGAGGACGCCTGGGTGCTAGGGGGCTCTGGCCGTAAATCCCTTGCCTCCAGATCCTGCACAAGAGGCCGACGTGACTCGAGATGGGATCTTGAGGCCCGCATACTAGTCAACGGGCGGAACTTGGAATAGCGATCCGTGAGGATTGGTGGAATAGCCTTTGGGCGGATTATATGATGTATTCCAAAGACTGATAAATAAAGATCAAATTTTGAAAAGGAACTTGTTTGACATTGCTTTTCTATGTCATTGCCTAAGTTATGTGAAGGAAGCAGTGATTAATTGGTTAATTAAGGAAGCTATTTTTGCTTATCAAACTAAATGTGGTAGGTAATTAGATAACTAAAGCAACCTTAGGAAAGTGCGGTGGATGTGACCCTGGGTCTGTCCTACGGAAGGGTGGTCCTGATTGGCGGGGAACTTTTCTCAAAGGAATTGACAACGGGATAACAATGACCTAGAATCTAGAAAGCTAGAGTCCCGATTTATACTGTTTTAGGGGAACGAAATGGGACTATGCCTTACAGACAGAGAGATCGAGCTTCGCATCCCTCTCGTTTTCCATTCTCCTTGAACCAAGTGCAGTATAAATCCGCTTCGACCCTGATGTTTTTGCGTAAAGTAGTTTGTCTGGGGCTCGATGCTAGTTGCCTTCTAGGAACTTGACCATTAGGAAAACCCTGATTCAGGTTGGTCCTAAGTGAGAACGGCCGGAATGCTTTCGCTTTGGCAGACTTGGGAAGACCTAGATCGCAAACCCCGTGACATTCCTTAGGAGTGCCGAGCGGCGCTTTCTAGACTCTCTTCCCGATGGGCTGCTAAGACGTGTCCTGCAAGTGGACAGGGGGACAGTTACATTTTGGCTACTGATGGTTAGTGTGGGTTATGAGCCATGTAGAAATTGACCATCTTCTATTTAGTCCTAGATGGTTAGTGTGGGTTATGAGACATGTAGAAATTGACCATCTTCTATTTTTTCCTAGATACATAGGATCATTCAATGGCATATTTGTCAGACACCCCTTACTATTTATGTAAGGGATTTAGCTAATAATTAAATACATTTAGTATCGAGCCTAAGCACCCCATCTCCTTGGTCTAGTTTTTGTGCTTCAATAGGATTTATGTGGGGATCAAGGGTTTGCTTTCAGTAGTAGGTTGCTAAATGGTGTGCTTTATGGTTATATTTTGTTAAGCCAACAGGGCTGCTTGCTTTACCATGCTTTCTTGACCCTCGACAAAGACCTAAGGCTTGTTTTATCATCTTGGAAGTGAGAGTTATCTAACCAATTTTTAATCATTTCCTACCTAGTATCTCATCACACTTAATCTAGTCCCAAAATCATAGTTTTTGAGTAAATTTGTAACAATTGGCAAAGTGAATAGACCCATTGGTTGCCATGATATAATATGTTAACCCACATTTAGCCAACCAACTCCCCAAGTGTAGGATACCTATTGAGAATATTCTCCTGTAGAGGTGAGAGCGCCAAGACCCACTAACTGCTTATTCTTTCAAGCGTTTCAAGTGAGCACAAATGACTATCTCTCACCTAGTCGACTCGCCTTTGGTCCTACGAGTGTAGTGAGCTTACCTTGATGCTCAATGGAGTAGCCTCCTCTCTCAAGCCCTCCGATAGCTCCACAATCTGAGATGCAAGCTCAAGCATCCTCAATCCTCCACCTTGCTCCATCCTCCAAAGCCGCACACGTGAAACAAGAGAAGAGAAGAAGAGAAGAAGAGAAGAAGAGAGGAGAAGATGGAGAGCTTCTCCACCACGGTCCCTCACCCTCACTCACTCACTCCCTCACCCTCTCACACTCCCTCTCTCAACCAGAAGCACAAGCCAGCATGAAGAAGAGAAGACAAGAGGAGAATAAGAGACCACTTTAGTCATACACAAAAGAATAAGCTTCTCCTTCACTTTTAGGGTTTATATACAAGCCCTAAAACTATTGGGCACCTATCCCCTTTTTACATGATCGGGCATCTTGCCAAGGTCCTCTTTTCCTATTCCATTCTATTTCACCCTATCCCTTCACCTACACCCATCTAGATTTTACATTTTACACAGGAAGGATCCTGGCACTCTTTTACAAAAATTTCAAGGGTGCCTTGCATTTAAACATACGCCTTCCACCTTTTGCACTCACCTAGGATTTTCGGGGGCTGTCCTTACACTTCTTCACCATTTCTTCTGTTGTGTCCATAGTTTTAGATTTTTTTCTTGTATTTTATCGTGCCTTTTTTCTATTTGCCATGCAAGCAGTGGGGCCAACAGAACCAAAATGTAGAGGTGACTGCCAAGTCCCATGGACCGCTTATTCTTTTAAGTGTTTCCAGCGAGTACAACTGGCTATCTCTCACCTAGCCAATGCGCCTTCAATCCTATGAGTCTAGTGAGCTTTCCTTAATGCTCAATGGAGTAGCTGATGCCAAGAGGCATATTTCACAGTGGATTCTATAAAACTATGTTTATTTGCCAGGGCTCATACACAAGATGGATTCCTTGTGTGAGAAGTTGACGAGGACGCCTGTCCTTTTCGAGTGTCATATTAATTTAATTCGAATGCACTCTAAACTCATAAGTATCCATTAATTTAATATGTATTTTGCAGAATCACCCACTGGCGATATGATGCCAGGAGGCATATTCCACGGTGGATTCCGTAAGGTTTTTTCAGTGGATTTTGTAAAACTATTTATTTGCCATGGTGGATTTCGTGACTTTTTTTGGTGGATTTCGTAAAACTATATTTTTTTTCCAGGGCTCATATGCAAGATGGATTCCTTATGTGAGAAGTTTGCGGGGATTCCTGTCCTTTTTGGGCGTCAGATTAATTTAATGTGCATGTGGGTAATTTCACAAAATATATATTAAATTAATGGATGTTTATGAGTTTAGAGTACACTCAAATTAAATTAAAGTTAGGACAATGTTCCAACTTATTTTAATCATTTGTAGCTAAAGACTGCTAGGTATTCATTGTTTTTTATTTATTTTATTTATAAATAATTGTGAATGCTTCAGTTGATGTGTAGAGTAGGTAGCAGTGGCTTTGGGTAGCACTGGGTGTTAGTATAAGTCCAAGCGTAAATTTCATAATTATGATTAGTTATCTTAAGTATAATATATAATATTATGTATTTATATGAAATTGTATTATTAAAATTATTACTCTATTTGTAAGCTATAAGTTTAAACTTCTTTAGTAATAATTAGATCATTGTCTTTAGTACTATTAATTTATTTGTTTTAATATAGATTATTTTAGAATATGAGATTTAAGATATGCTTTTATTGAAATAAGCTTTCTTTATGGAATACCTTACTATTTTCTTAATGTGGTTAAGTTGAGAAGGCTTTTCTAGCTTTCTTTATGAAAGCAATAGGATCACGCGCAAAACAAGAGAACAGGGTGAAAACTGAGTTTTTTCGTTTCTCTCTCATCTGGAATTGGAATTCAAAGCTTCAAGAGTCGTTTTGGGGGTTTTGGCATGCTAGGATGTGATGGTGTGAAAACGTCAAGATTCAAAGCAGAGATTTTTCTACAGCAATTGCAATATGTTACAGGATACCTCTTGACTCTTAAAACTCTGAATTTCAATTGATATTTGTACTTTCTTTGTAATTATATGTAAGATATGAATGCAAATATCCATGTAAAACTATAATATATAATTAAGGATGGAAAACCGTGACTTTTTCCATGGGGGAGATTGGGCCCAATCGTACATTTTTCTCTTATCTTTCTCAATCTATTGAGTTATTGAAATCCTCTTATGTATTATAATGTTGTTTGTATTTAATAGTTGAGATGTTTGATTTGTTAGATTTTTCCACTAAGTTCTTTGTTTATGATTGAGATTTGATTTGCTAGATTTGCCATGTGTTCTACTTCGTACTATTAGCCTCCTCCCTCAAACCCTCCAATAGCTCCACAATTCGAGATGCAAGCTCAAGCATCCTCGATGCTCCACCTTGCTCCATCCTCCATAGCTGCGCGCGTGAGATAAGACAAGAGAAGAAGAGAAGAAGAGAGGAGAATATAGAGAGCTTCTCCACCACAGTCCCTCACTCTCACTCACTCACTCCCTCACCCTCTCACACTCCCTCTCTCAAGCACAAGTACAAGCCAACAAGAAGAAGAGCAGACAAGGGGAGAATAAGTAACCACTTTAGCCACACACCAAAGAATGAGCTTCTCCTTAACTTTTTGGGTTTATATACAAGCCCTGAAACTTTTGGGTACCCATCTCCTTCTTACATGATCGGACATCTTGCCAAGGCCCTCTTTTCCTATTCCCTTCTATTTCACCCTATCCCTTCACCTACACCTGTCTAGATTTTATAATTTGCACAGGAGGGAGCCTGATGCTCTTTTATAAAAATTTCTAGGGCACCTTTCATTTAAACATGTGCCTTCCACCTTTTGCACTTGCCTTGGATTTCTAGGGGCTATCCTTACACTTCTTCACCATTTCTTCCGTTGTGTCCACATTTTTAGAGACTACTGGAAAAATAAGATTGAGGAGGTACCCAAAGAGTGAAAGGCTATGAATCTCAACCTAAATGGAGGAGAAGAGTCTCGAATGGTAATGTAGATGCATGGATGTCGTTTTGTGACTTCATGCCCTTTGAGCAAAATAATATGACCTACCTACCATATCCTAGGTGTAATAAAGCAATTTTCATGTTTCTTTAATTAGGAAATGTAACGTGTCCACTAGAATCATCCAGGACACGTCTTAGCAGTCCATCGGAAAGGATGTCTAGAAAACTCCGCCCGGCACTCCCATGGAATGTTACGGGTTTTGCAATCTAGGTCTTCCCGTGTCTGCCACGTAGCGGAAGTATCCTGGCCGTTTCCCACTTAGGATCGACCGGAATTTGGGTTTTTCTGTTTGGTCATTAGCTAACAGCAACTAGCGTCAGACCCAAGTGAACTACTTTATGCAAAAACGCCAGTTCCGAAGCGGATTCACGCTGCACTTGGTTCAAGGAGAATGGGAAACGAGAGGGATGCAAAACTCAACCTCTCTACCAAGAGGCATAGTCCCATTCCGTAAATCAGGTAAGACGTAACTCTAGGTCATCGCTCTCATTATTCGTTTTGATAATGATGATCATCCCGCTGTTCTTCGAGATTTTTGAGAAAAGTTCCCGGCTAACCGGGACCACCCAACCGTAGGACGGACCCATGGCCCATTCTCCGCACTTTCCTCAGTTTGTTTTAGTTATGTAATTATCTAACACATTAATTTGACATATAGCAATCAGCTTCTTTAATTACTCCTGTTAAGCACTGGTTCCTTCACGTAATCTTATCACATGACATAGAAAAGCAATATCAGCCAAATTCTTTATTATCATTTCATCATTTTATCTTTGAAATACAAGGAGTTCCGCCCATAGGCTTGTCCATAATCTGCCCGAAGGCTATCCAGTAATCCGCTAGGGATCACTATTCCAAGCTTCTGCCCGTAGACTAGTATGCGGGCCTCGAGATCCAATCCCGAGTCACGTTAGCCTCTTGCGCAGGACTCGGAAGGCGAGGGATTTACAGCCAGAGCCCCCCCTGGCACCCAAGCGTCCTCCTGCTCCAAGTAGAGCTCAACGGAAAGACCTCTCGTGGCGGGTTCGGTCCACGTTCCGGCGCGGTCAGCAACCCCCTTGGTTAGGGTCAGGTAGGCAGTCGGGGGTAACTGAAGCTGCCTCTCCCTTCATGCCTTCAACCTGAAGCATTAGATATCATTTCATCCTTTAGTTCTTTGAGCAAACAATGCAAACAGTGCTTTCTAAACTGTTACAAGCACAATCAATTCCAGGGTCGTTTATTTGGCCAACTGTCAAGGAGTGAATCCTTCTTTCCGAATGCATCCAGTGTTCGATCCGGGATTAATTGCGACTTGGCAAGATCCCCAAGGGTTTATTTGTTCACCCTTTTGTCCTTGGGTTAGGGCCATACCCTATTAACCCAACTTAACCAATACCTTAGGTTTTATTAACAGTAAATCCTGGCGACCATGTCGCTTTAATTTATTGATTGATCATTTTCTTTCAAGCAAATACCTAACTTCCCTTTACTTGGCAATCTTTCCCCAAGACAGGTGATGTAACAGGATGACTACTCATTCTCTTGCAAGTTAAACTTGCGCAAGAACTTACCAACCTTATTTCAAGAAATGGCAAAACTCTCTTGTGAACAAACAACAAGTCTATGCAACGTTGCAACTTATTGCACAAGTGTCGCATCTATTCCATGGGATCATTTCACCCATTGAACGGCATTTTCTAGTATCGGAATTATCTTCAAACGAGAAGCAGGGTTTAGGGTGTCTTTTTACCCAACCCATTCCTAATTACACTAGATCGACAACGTTTGGTCCTAGGGGTTCCAACTCAATTCGAGTTTCATCATTTGAACGAGTGATCCTTAGGGTAGAAACCCTAGATCGTTTCTTGCAAGCCCGTCCAATTGACTCAACATTTCGTGAATGTGGGTATGATCTTTGGGTTTGAGGGTTTTGACTTTGCAACAAGTGTAAAACTAGGTCGAATCCTTAACGCGCTAAACCCTAGTTAGCACTTGGGATATTTATCATATCGACTGAATCATGCCTATATGAATCCCTTGTGGGTTAGGTGATTTAGACAATTCAATATACTTGTCTTGCGACAAGGATGAACCTTTCATAGAGATAATAAACTAGATCTAAAGGAGAAAAATAGTTGCAACTACCACAATACATGTAAACATGCGATTCATTGCTTCTACGCATCACATAGTTCACAATAACTCTATCTTTCCTTGGTAAAGTAAAAATACAAGATAATCTGGATACTAACTTTCCTAGGACCTACTAGGACTTACATCAAATAATCATGCCTACTACCTTGTTATCTACACTTTAGAATCTCATGCTTTGTTAAACCATGCAACCTTTCCTAAATACGGCTCCTGATGAATGAAATTTTTGCAGGACGACTATACAACACGCAACTTTCTCCTAGCTACAATGAAGTTAATGAAGTTCATACAAAACTAAAGCTAGTGTTAACTTTTTCCATTTTACATGCCACTTGCAAGTCCATAAGATTAATTTCGTGCTCTTCTATTTCTTTTCGGATAACATCTTATGGGTGTTAACTTTTCCTCATGACTCATTACAAGGAAGATGTTGCCTAAAAATGCAACATATGCTTAATCTTTCCATGTCTAGTCAACGGTGCACTTTAACAATTCCAACCTTATAATGATAGGCAACAGGTATTCTAGGCTCGTCACTTTGAAAAGCACGACAAGGCAACATACTATTAAGGTCGTAAGATGGATAAACAATTTGCGTTTATAGCATTGAAAATACCAATTTTCCCAATTTCATTTAACTAGGCTAGGTGAATTTGAACATGCACGGGTGCTTCCTAATCCATGAAGTTATCATGCTTAATGCATTACTTTTGTATGGAATCACAATAGTAAAAACCTGGGTTTGTGGGCTCGGGGAGATGTCCACGTGAATGCTAGGAGAAGAACCTCCCGTAGGCACGCCTTGCGACTTCTTCGGGGCCATCGTAGGCGTGATCACGGACTCTGCGGATTACCCTCGCTTCTACGCTTTCTCCGAACAGCCTTGAGATGTGCCTTCTCCCTTGTACGCAGGAGATTCCTTCACCGAAAATCGGATCTTTGAAGACCCGGGAGCTTGTGGGATTGGGGCTTATGGGAAGGCTTGTGGGAAGGAGCTTTATGAGCCCGGTTTAAAAACCGGGAAGGCACGCAGGAACAAGGCCCAAAGGCCTTATCCTTTAGAAGCTTCTTAGAGAAGCTTCTAGGAATCTTCTGAATTTGAGCAGGCCCGACGTGGAAGAAAGGAGGCCGATGATTGGGTAGATGTTTCCGTTGATGAAGGGAGGGGATTATGAGGACAATGGCAGGGGGGAAAATGGCGGCAACAGCGGCACTATAGGCAGCAACAGTCGGCGGCCATGGGAGTGGCGGCGGACAACCTGGCGGCGACGTCTCCAGCACGGCAGCCACGGGAGCGTTCTCCTCCTTATCCTTCCTCAGCGCAGCCTCCACTTCCCTCTCTGAACGTCTACTCCTCCCCCTTCAATTATCCCATTCGGCAACCTCCTCCCTAATGTGCCCTACTCTCCCTCTTCTCTCCTTAGCACGGCGATGGCAGCAGCTGTTCGTCCCCCCCCATCCTCCCTTCACACCTTAGAGGGTGTATTTATAGGACAAGGGGGGGGGAGAGGAGAGCTCCACCACGTGGCCACTGCATGGCTTCCCCCCTCCTCATGCAGTCCCACCTCCACCAAGCCCATCCCCCCACATTCCCTCTCCTCCAGCCGTGCATCGGCTGGGGGAAAGGGATAAATATAAACAAATTTGCTTTCATAATATCCATTTTGCCCCTCCCAAGAGGGTGTTTACGTGTGATTTGTGGATTTGAACCCTCGGGCTTGCTTTGCCAATGCGGAGGTCTCGATTTCTCGCGTGCAGGTTACAGATTACACTGCCGGCAATTCCAATATGAAAGATAACCTTTGCACGAGGTTTACGCAGTGTGCGGGAAATCAATATTCACGAGTGGGAATATTACAGGAAACTAGCCTAGTTTGAACTAGAGTATAAAAGGCAAGAGGGTGCCAATGTAAATCATCTTTTAATCATTTTTCACATCTCCACTTCTTGGAGCTTGAAGGTATTTCCTTCCCCACCATTGTAAGGGGTGAGTTCCTTGCAGTAGCCATCATCAATTGATTCTCAAGCTTCCATGGATTCAACATCTCTTGTAACTCTTGGTTGTAAGACATCTTGAATTAAGAAATGGCAAGATATGGTTCCTAACATTTCTTGTTAATTCAGCATTTCTTGTTAGTCTTGTGTAAATTTCCATTGAAGTGGTAACCTTCATTCCAATTGGTATCAGAGCATGGACTTTGATCCATGGGAAGAGTCATTTTCATGCAAAATTTAGTCATAGGGATAGTAGCAAGTAACTGGAGTACCAAGATTTGGTCACAAGGTTTGGTATAGTTTAAATCATGACTAGTCAGAGCTCTCTACAACAAGTCGAGATTAATTTTGGAGGTTTCTTGAAGAAGATCTTGAGGAAAAATTGCAAGATCAAGGCCATTTTAGCAGGTGGTGGTCCATTTGAAAGTCATTTTGGAGTCTTCATGGACAAAAGGATAACTTACAGTGACTAAATGAGGTAAGAGAAGAGTTACTTTTGAGAAGCAAAATTTCTCTCTCCTCTTCTAAATCTTTTCTCCAAGAATCCATGGCTTCTACTACTTCAATCTTTTATCATTGATCATTATTCCGTGGTGAGACACCAGAGCTTGACTCCTTCTGCAATGAGCTTCATGTAGAGTAGCCTATTGCTTAGTCTAGGTGACTTTCATTTTCTAGGACAAGAGGAGCTATTTGCATTGTTTGGGCTGATTTTATCCTCTCCTCCTTCACAAAATCGAAAATACTTTGATGAAGCTATGGCATAACAAGCTTAAGCAATCCTTCTTGAAGGTTTTTAACCAGCATACATGGTTATTTCAAACTTCCTTGATCATTCTTGAGCTTTCCAAACCCTGGCTACTATGGCAGATTTATGACAGCAGTGAGTCTTCTTTGAAAATTCTTCTAAAGATCATAGGGATTTTTCTCTATCAAGCTTCCTAGAGCTTCCTCAACACTCAAGAGACCAACATTGATCCATTCTTGGACTTGAAGCTTCAAGAATAGTGATTATTTTCTTCAATATCATGGAGCTTTTGCTTTAATCACACCAAGGTTCTTTCTTCTACTTCAAACACTTAAGATATTGAAGAATCCAAGCAATGTATTCAAGGTTGAAGCCCAATCTTCTCTTGAATTGCAAGTATGACAGGGATTGAAGAATTTCACTAAAATCTTCATCAAATAGGTTTCAAATTTCAAGGATTATCATCTATACTATTCATTGGAGGTGAAGACGATATATATTCCATTTCTTAGATCAAATTTGGAGTTAATGTGTTGGACTATGGAGTTTATTCTTCTCTTAATCAATTGTTGGACTCAAGAAGAAGATCTATCAATCTTTATGACTAAGGATTGAATCAAACAACGTATTCTTCTTCTATCATTGAAAGAGGTATCCCTACTACTCTTCTTTAATCTCTCCAACTCCTCATTCAATTGTTGTTGCATTTCCTATTGCTGAAGTTCTTGCATTGTTGATTGATCATTGATTGATTACATTGAGCTTCAATTTCAGCATTGATTGATTGAACCATAATGCTCAAGTATTGTGGCAATGAATCATGATTACTAAGCATGAATTGATTGATAAATCGACCATTGTAATCAGCCCATTGAAATTGATCGAATCATTACTCCTTGCATTGTTGATTGATCAACCCATAGTATAAAAACTCTTAACTTTAGGGTCTTTTATGATTCAATCTATTGAGAATACCCAAGAAATTTGTAAAAGGTGAGCATAGTAAATCAGTGAGTTACTGATTACTATAGGTAAACCTTTCTCATCCTCATTTACATACATTTTATCTTCCAATTCTTGCATATCGTTGAAATATCAAAATCTTGATTCAGCCATGCATATCATGCCTTGATTGTTAGAACACTAGCTCTGCCATGTATATTGCGATCGAGGAAAAAGGTCAAAGCCAGACGAGATAGCAAGACAATAGTGAGGTGACCCTCCCTTGCTATTTAACTCCTTAGAGATGCACAACCTGGCTCAGAAGGAACTTTGCACACTTTTCAGAGTTTTAGAGCCCATTTAGGTGCCTGTCCTACCGTTTTATCCCTCACCATAGGTGGTGGACCACGGAAAACCACTTGGGAAAGAGTGGATGAAGTCTTGAAGACCTATGGTACCAAACAGGGCAAAACATGGCAGTTTGTAACATCTTTGAACAGATATATAGGCCTAAGGGTACTTTGAAGTTGATTCTAGGTGGATGAATGAGAGTCCAAGTCATATTTCAGTGTCCACAGGTGGTTCTTGATGATATATGACTGAAGGGTTTGAAACAGGGTCCAAACAGTGAATTTATAGGTTATTACATGTTACTCTCTAATCTTGAAGAGCCATAAAGAATCAATTACAAAAATGGGATATTTCACTCTGAAAATTTGGTTCTTATGCTCAATGCGTAGAGGACAAAGTTAGCTTCGTCCCTAGCTACAGAGTACTTTATTTGGACCAACAAATCAAAAGTTTTTGCCATTTTAGTGACAGGTGGTCACTGTAGACAGCACTAGGGCTGGTTAACAAGGCACACTGTTCTGATTTGAAGCAACCATATACCTCTTCCAAACTTTCCATTTCATTAAATCTAGTATATCTACGTGTTATTAGCTTCCTTTGGAGCTATCAACCACTTAGATTGGAGGAGAATAGCTTTGGATATTGACCATTCTTTGTCAGGCAGTCTTGAATTACCACAGTTTCCATGATGGCAAGGAACAAGAAGAAGGAGTAGGTATTAGAGCATATTAATGATGGTTTAGAAGATTACCATGATGAAGTTAATCCTACCATTGTATCCACAAATCAAGGACAAGAACTTATGGGCAATAGTACAACTAATGAAGAGGCCCATTGGCCAAGGGTTCCTTATGACAATGAGCCTAGAACTGAAGTAAATGTTACCCATGATTCCAATGATTTCTAGCAGCTATCAAAGAAATTTGGTAACATGAATGAAGGTCTAATCCAACTCACACATTCAATGGATGACAAGTTTGTAAGATGATTATACACATGGAGCAACAAAACCATAGGTTGGATGAAAAAAATTTAACAGCTGGTCTAAATATTCAGCAACTTGGGTAACAAATTGCAAAACAATCCACCTTCCCATGCTGAAGATGTACCTATTGTTCATGGTAATGTGAGGTTCACAATAGCCATTAGCATATACCATCCACTTTTGAACATGGAGGACCTTTTAAGGTGGATGAAACAGTTCAATCTCATACTAATTCTTGGAATAGGAACAGGCCCAGCTTTACTAGTTCAAGAGATAAAGGACAACAAGATTATTCCTTGCATGATGACATAAATGAGTTTGTACATGGATGTCATCCCTTCTACAAAGATTTTGGTTCTCAACATACCCAAGTTCATCATGCAAGAGATGATCAAGGGTAGTATGCACATGATAAAGCAAGGAAAGGAGACAATTTTCGGCATGTTGAATATCATGAACATAGGTTGCCACATGGGATATCCACTCATAACCAACAATCACATGGGAACTCATTGTTTGGTCGTCAATCTTTTGAAATGGACAGCATTCATCTACCCTTAATCATGGACAATAAGCAATGAGTGATCATTTTAATAGACAACAGTCTTTTGGATATACCAACCATAATGGGCAACACTATCATTATGACAAGGAATACAAGGACAAGATTAATATATCCAATTTCAAAGGAGATAACCCTTCACTGACCAAACTTGAAGAATGGCTCGACAAATTGGAAATGTATTTCACTCTCTACCCATGCAAAGATTTGTTATGCATCCCTACACCTAGAGGGATATGTACATATGTGATGGAGATACATGACCAAGATTGGAGAGAATTTTCAATCTTGGGAGGACTTCAAATCAGCCATGACTCAATTGTTTGTGTCACTAATGGAGAAGGAAAGCCTTGAAAGGAAATGGTATGATCTTAGGCAAAGGGGTTCTATTGTGAGGGAATATTCCAACCAATTTCCAAACCTTTCCATGTATGTAGAAGGCATTTCCGATTCAACCAAATTAAATAAATATATTTTTATTCTTGATCGAAACCTTTTAGCTGAAGTTACGGCAGTGAAGCCTGCAAATGTTCATGCAGCCATTCAATATGCTGAGAGGTACAGCCATAAATATAGAAGAGAATTGACTTCATTCCAGCCCAAAACAGGAATGAATTATCAATCAAATCATCCTATGAGATTTGGGTTTCAATTCAGCCAACAAAGAGAGGGATTTAAAGCTAAAAACATGTTTCAAAATAATTTCAACAAGGTTCCAACCTATCCTACAGGATATGCTTCAAAACAGGGCAATAATTTTAGATATAATGTTGATCCAAAAGGAGAATTCAAAAGGGCTGAAGGTGCAATTAGAAAATATCCCAATAACAACAACAAGGCACTTCCTAATGACAAATCCAAGGGTCTATGTTATAAATATGGGGAGAAATGGTCTCTTGAGCACAAGTAGAAGTGCAAGGGATATATAGTAAAGTCTAATATGCTAAATATTGAAGATTCTAATGAAGAGGTGACACAAGAAGGACATTTTTTTCAAGTAGAGGTAGTTCGTACTTGTGATGAGATGCATGAGCATGATGATTAGGACACACAGGAGAAATTAGAGCCGGTTAGTAATTTTCCTTATGATCCAGCTGGTCCATTTGATCCCGGTGGATCTGAGATTGGTGATCCTTCTATGGTTTCTTGTTAGCCCATGTTATGTTCTATATCTCAGGATGCATGGATGGGTTGTAAAGGTGAAAGAATACTTCAGCTTAAGGGTACTACAAGTTCAAAGGTTGCCCATATTCTCATTGATACAAGCAGCACACATGGTTTTATCAATGCTATCACTTTATGAGTTGAAGTTACTACCTCAAGAAATAGAAGCCCTACTAAAGGTACAAGTTGCTAATGATGCTCAAGAGTTGAGAAAAGAGATATGCCGACAGACTCCTATTGAATTATCCAAGACTTACACTATTATGACGGACTTGATTGTCCTAGATATGGGTTCTATTGACATCATCATTAGCTATGATTGGCTCAAACAGCTTGGAAAATTTTCTTTGGATCTAAATCAAATGTTCATGGAGTTTACTTGGAATGGGGAGCAAGTAAAACTTAATGGCATGGAGAGAAAGTAAGTGGAAATAATCAGCAAAAAGAAGATGAAGGAAATTAATGATGTCTTGCATTTTCACACATTTTCTATCAAAGGCAGATGAAAATCAGCAATCTACTGCACTTAAGGAGAAAGATCCATGTTTATGTCAACTCTTGGAAGAGTTTAAGGACATATTTCAACCACCTACATCATTGCCTCCTCAGCATGAAGTGGATCATCCTATTGATTTAATGCTTAATACTAAACCCATCAACAAACCTCCTTACAGGTTATCCAAGTATGAGGGAGAAGAAGTAGAGAAACAAGTTAAAGACTTGTTGGAAATGGGGTTTATTCAATCTAGTCAGTCACCTTTTGCTTCTCTCGTACTAGTTGTCAAAAAGAAAGATAGGTCATTTAGGATGTTTATTGACTATAGAGACTTAAACAAGAGCACCATAAAGAACACCTACCAAATTCTCCACATATATGATTTTTTGGATGAACTCAAAGATGCAAGATTTTTCACAAAGATTGACTTAAGGCCAGGATATCACCAAATCAGGATGAAAGCAAGGAATGAGTACAAGACAACTTTTAAAATAGAAAGAGGTCTCTACCACTTCCTCGTTATGCCGTTTGGATTGTCAAAGGCACCTGCAACTTTCCAAGCTCTCATGAACAAGATTTTGCAACCATTCTTGTATAAATCAGTCTTGGTATTCTTTGATGACATTCTCATCTATAGCAAAAGTAGATATGAACATTTGAAGTATATCAGAGAAGTCCTTACTTTGAGAAGACACAAGCTTTTTGCAAAGGAAAGCAAGTGTACTTTTATAACTAATGAAGTAGAATCTTTGGATCATATAGTTGGTGAGAAAGGGATTATGGTTGATCCAAAAAATGTCTAGTGCATCAAGGATTGGCCCGTACCATAGAATTCTACTTCACTACGAGGATTTCTTGGATTATATTCTTTCTATAGGAGATTCATCAAGAACCATGCCCATGTAGCAGCTCCTCTTACTAATAGATTGAAAAAGGAAGCTTTCTTTTGGGATGCTACAGCCACTAAGAGTTTCAATGAGTTGAAAATTCTACTCATTTCAACACCTATTTTAGTGTGCCCAAACTTTTCCAAGGAGTTCACTATATTTGCTAATGCTAGTGGCAGAGGTATTGGGGTTGTTTTATGCCAAGACCATGGTGTTATTGCTTATGAAAGTATAAAGTTGGATGATAAAGAAAGATAAATCCATGTCTATGAGTAGGAAATGTTAGCCATTCTTCATGCGATCAAGAAGTGGCACCACTACATTTATGGTAGCCATTTTAAGGTGAAGAGTGACCATTGTGTGCTGAAGTATTTCCTCTCTCAGCCAAATCTCTCTCCCAAACAAAGACGATGGTTAGCTTCACTTCAAGGATATGATTTTGAGATTTCTTATATGGCAGGTAAGGATAATGTAGTGGCAGATGCTTTATCCAGGATGTGGGCATGTTTTGTTTCTAGTATCTCTACCATACATAAGGATTGGATTCA
Source organism: Lygodium microphyllum (assembly GCF_053477565.2). Classification (NCBI taxonomy): domain Eukaryota; kingdom Viridiplantae; phylum Streptophyta; class Polypodiopsida; order Schizaeales; family Lygodiaceae; genus Lygodium; species Lygodium microphyllum. The sequence goes on along the minus strand of NC_141146.1, from coordinate 3,251,707 downwards.
GGCCATTCAAGAAGAATATCTTTTAGATGAGCACACTACAAATATTGTCAAGAAATTACAACAAGATTATTTATCTTAATTTTCCAATTTCAAATGGAAAAATGAACTTCTTTGGTTTAAAGGGAGAGTATACTTGACCCTTCAATCATCATTTAGATCTCAAATTTTACAAGAGATGCATTATTCTCCTTTGACAGGACATATTGGATTGTTTAAAACCTTTGACAATATCCATAAATGCTTTTATTAGAAGGGACTTTGGAAATATGTTAAGGATTATGTGATGCAATGCTTTCCATGCCAGCAGAATAAAAACTCAAATCTATTGCCTAGTGGTCTACTTCAGCCTTTGCCTATTCCCCATGGTAAATGGACTGATATCGGCATGGATTTTATTATAGGACTTCCTACCACTAACAAGGGCTGGAATAGCAATTTTTTTGTGGTTGATCGTCTTACAAAATCAACCCAATTCATACCTACCAAAGTCCAATATTTAGCCAAATAGGTGGCGGATCAATTCATGGAAGAGATTTTCAGACTTCATGGATTACATATGAAGATTTTTTCTGATAGGGATTCCAAGTTCATGGGGAATTTTTGGAAAAGTCTTTTTACCTCCGTGGGTACAAAACTAACTCCAAGTATTGCCTATCATCCACAAATAGATGGCCAAACTGAAAGGGTCAATAAATAGTTAGAGATCTTTGCCATGATACACAGAATGGTTAGGATCAGTCGAAGTACCTTCAGCATTATTTCATGATGAAGTGAATCCTCTTGATGAATATGGCTTAATCATCTATGGACCCAAAAGAATTGTTGGCAAGAGAGAGAAGGTTCTAAGGAGCCATATTGTTATGGAATATCTTGTCAAGTGGAAGGAATTGCCTATGGAAGAATCATCTTGGCAACATGCTTCATATTTGGATCAGTTTCCATGGCTTCTTCACGAAGATAACTAGTTCATTGCATAGTGGACAACTTGTATTAATTTTCTGTCATGAAAATAATTGACCTATCGACATCAAAATTGGATTTTGATGATATGGGTGGATACCTTATGAAGTATACTTCATTTCTATATCTCATATGCGACAATCCGACATTTCTATCCAAAGTTATGGGTCATTTATTATCACTACCCTATTGAGGATAGCATTCCAATTTTTCACTCTTTTGAGATTATTTTGGAGACTCTTTTCAATGGAAGATTATATTCTTCAATGGAAACTTCAACAAGGATATTCAGCATTGGTCTCTCACTTCTTAACAAATTACCATTCATTTGTGCTTTCACTTTCAAAGTTTTGAGGATAAAATTTTTGGGCAGAGATGGATTGTAATAAAGAAATTTTCATGTTATTTTAATTAGGAAATTAGCCTAGTTTGGACTAGAGTATAAAATGAAAGAGGGTGCCAATGTAAATCATCTTTTAATCATTTTTCACATCTCCAATTCTTGGAGCTTGAAGGTATTTCCTTCCCTATCATTGTAAGGGGTGAGTTCCTTGCAGCAGCCATCATCAATTGATTCTCAAGCTTCCATGGCTTCAACATCTCTTGTAATTCTTGGCTATAAGACATCTTGAATTAAGAAATGGCAAGCCATGGTTCCCCAAATTTCTTGTTAATTTAGAATTTCTTATTAGTCTTGTGTAAATTTCCATTGAAGTGATAACCTTCATTCCATTAGGAAGGTAGGAGTCGATTTTGATCCTGACATCCATGGATGATACAACTTCCCTAAGATCTACAACTTCAATGCCACAAAGCTTGAGGAAGCACTCACTTTCTCAGAAAAACATTTAGGGGACTCCATGGCCCACTTCTTAGGTGAATTCTCTTCCTTCCTAGACCCCGCTTTTGTAACAACATGTAACTATATTAGATTACTTAGGACACTCCTCAAGTAACACCCCGCACCTGCAGAATACCACCTTTCATCACTCTTTTTTTATTTTAATACGAGAATAGATAACTATTTCATGAAGACTCGGCTGATAATGCATGGTGCTGCTCTACTCCGTCATTTTGCATGGCCCTCCTTGGGGACATGAACAACAACTGTTTCACCACCTATCCATCCATTTTTGTCCATCATGCCTCTCCATGTTAGGATAGGCTAAAAAGGGTATATATTGAACATAGTACAGTAAGGTAGGCACAGTCCTAAGAAAGTGCACGATCTTTTCTTTTTTAGTTATAGTGAAGGCAATGAACCTCCAACTTCAGAGGCCCATTATCCACTCCAATAACTAGTCTGTAAGCTCTCAACTCAGGAATGCTAAGCTTTCCACAAATCCGTGGGGTAGGGTCAAGGCCTTTAATTCGAGTGTAGTTGGAGGAAATATTAATAGAGACTCGATCGATTTCATAATGACAGATGACCTTTCTTCTTAAAGCAGAGTAGTAGTAGCAAAATATCAACATATCATCAATAGGTCATCATCAGTCTGATTAATGTAAGCTGCCAAACCTCACTAGAGTCTTGCCAATGCTGCTTATAATAGCTCTTTCTCTACTTCCTTCATTATAATTCCCCAAGAGACCCATATCAGCATCCAAGTTCTAGCGATTTCTTCAATAACCCTAACCAGAAGAATTAGCTTCCAGTGTGCGCAAGCAAGAGTCATGGGTCTTGCTATAGGATTTTGATTCACAATTGCCACGACCACCCATCCAACCAGTAAGCCCTCATAACTACCCCGGGAGTGCCATGGGACTAGCACTCGTCTAGGAGGGAGGGGGATAATGTTAACCCTAGTGTAAGGCAAAGAAAAAGAAGGCACAATAAAATACAAGAAAAATCTAAAAATGCGGACACAATGGAAAAAATGGTGAAGAAGTGTAAGGATATCCCCCAAAAATCCAAGGAAAGTGCATAAGGCAGAAGGCACATGTTTAAATGCAATGCACCCCTAAATTTTTTGTAAAAGAGCACCAGGCTCCCTCTTGTGCAAATTGTAAAATCTAGACATGCGTACATGAAGGGATAGGGTGAAATAGAAGGGAATAGGAAAAGAGGACCTTGGCAAGATGCTCAATCATGTAAAAAGGGAATGGGTACCTGAAAGTTTTAGGGCTTGTATATAAACCCAAAAAGTGAAGGAGAAGCTCATTCTTTGGTGTGTGGCTAAAGTGGTCTCTTATTCTCCACTTGTCTTCTCTTCTTCTTGCTGGCTTGTGCTTGTGCTTGAGAGAGGGAGTGTGAGAGGGCGAGGGAGTGAGTGAGTGAGGGTGAGAGGCTGTGGTGGAGAAGCTCTCCATCTTCTCCTCTCTTCTTCTCTTCTTCTCTTCTTCTCTTCTTCTCTTCTTCTCTTCTTCTCTTCTCGTGCATGCGGCTATGGAGAATGGAGCAAGGTGGAGGATTAAGGATGCTTGAGCTTGCATCTTGAATCGTGGAGCTATCGAAGGGCTTGAGGGAGGAGGCTACTCCATTGAGCATCAAGGTAAGCTCACTACACTCCTAGGATCGAAGGTGTGTCAGCAAGGCGAGAGATAGCCATTTGTGCTCGCTTGAAACGCTTGAAAGAATAAGCAGTCTACAGGTCTTGGCGATAGTTGAGAGCTTGAGCTTGCCTCTACATTTTAGTTTCATTGCCCCCAATGCAAGGCAAATTAAAAAAAGGCATGACAAAATACAAGATAAATCTAAAAATGCAGACACAATGGAAGAAACAGTAAAGAAGTGTAAGGACAGCCACCAAAAATCCAATACAAGTGCAAAAGGCGGAAGGCGCATGTTTAAATGCAAGGTGCCCCTAAAATTTTTGTAAAAGAGAGCTAGAATCCCTCCTATGAAAATTGTAAAATCTAGATGGGTGTAGGTGAAGGGATAGGGTGAAATAGGAAAAGAGGACCTTGGCAAGATGCCCGATCATGTAAAAAGGGAATGGGTGTCTAAAAGTTTTAGGGCTTGTATATAAACCCAAAAAGTAAAGGAGAAGCTCATTCTTTGGTGTGTGGTTAAAGTGGTCTCTGATTCTCCTCTTTTCTTCTCTTCTTCTTGCTGTCTTGTGCTTGTGCTTGAGAGAGGGAGTGTGAGAGGGTGAGGGAGTGAGTGAGTGAGGGTGAGGGACCATGGTGGAGAAGCTCTCCATCTTCTCCTCTCTTCTTCTCTTCTTCTCTTCTGTCGTCTCGCACATACAACTATGGAGGATGGATCAAGGTGGAGGATTGAGGATGCTTGAGCTTGCATCTTGAATCATGGAGCTATCGGAGGGCTTGAGGGAGGAGGCTACTCCATCGAGCATCAAGGTAAGATCACTACACTCATATGATCAAAGGCACGTCAACCAGGTGAGAGATAGTCATTTGTGCTCGCTTGAAACACTTGAAAGAATAAGCGGTCCATGGGTCTTGGTGGTGAGCTTAAGCTCACGCCTCTACATTTTGGTTTCATTGCCCCCAATGCAAGGCAAAGAAAAAAAGGCACGATAAAATATAAGAAAAATCAAAAAATGTGGACACAATGGAAGAAATGGTGAAGAAGTGTAAGGACAGCCCCCAAAAATCCAAGGCAAGTGCAAAAAGCGAAAGGCACATGTTTAAATGCAAGGAATCCCTGAAAATTTTGTAAAAAAGCACTAGGCTCCCTTCTGTGAAAATTGTAAAATCTAGAGGGCAGGCATAGGTGATGGGATAGGGTAATATATAAGGGAATAGGAAAAGAGGACCTTTGTAAGATATCCAATCATGTAAAAAGGGGATGGTGGGATCGGGTGGAGTTCGACCTTGCCTTTTCCTTCTAGAATGAGTGGAGGTAAGTCTTCAAGCACTTGACCACTATCTTGCCTTTGTGGGCTCATTGATGGCAATTCATCGTGTCTGCATTGCTACTCAATGGACATGTTCACGGCTCACACCAAGTCCTCTTCTTCCTTCCTCCTCAACTCTTTGTCTTCTTATTTTTCCTTCCTTCTACTTTCCTCCTCTACCCTTTTTGATTCTTCTATTATTCTCTATAGTTCAGTCTTCTCTTTGTTTCTTCTCTCTTGTTCCACTTTCTTGGACTCTCTTTTCGCTTTTAGTAGCTCTTCCTTCTCCTTCTTTGTCATTCTTTCTTTAGTTTCCCTTTGCTGCTTTTGGGGAGTCACTTTCCTTGGTCTTTGGGGCTTCCTTTGGGTTGATTGGGTCTATTCTTCCTCATTATTGGTTTCAGTTCTTTCACTTGACAGAGTTCTTGGTCTCTCTTGCCTTCTCTTGATGCGTCTTTTAGCCCTCTCCTTCTCCATCCTTTCTTCTTCTAGTTCTTGTTCTCTTCTTATCTTTGGAGAGTGCGACTGGATTCTAGGGCTTCGTGGGACATCTTGCTCTTGAGAGGATGACCTATCCAGCGTCTCCCCCATGTGCTCGGGTCCTTCCACATCCCTGATGGCATCTTTAATTAAAGCCATGATTATCCCCTTGAAGCTAACAAATGAGGCCTTTGATGCAGGGGATTTTCATTCCTTTTTTGTGGTTAATGTCGAGGATTCTCCTTCTTCATTCCTTGTTGATAGTGCCTTAGCTGAGGCGGCCTGTATTGTCTTTTGCACATACGAGTTCAAGTTTACTTCATCCAGGGCCATGGCTGCCACATTTTCCAACATGGGGATAATGATTCTATGCATTACCATGTTATATTGCAGGTTGGAGAAGAGGGTATGTGCTAGCTTGGCCTACATTTTTATCTCCCTATTTGACACATCTTCCAAGTTGATGCCGTCATTGGCGTGTACCTTGTCCTTATCCATCTGTAGTATGGAGTACACATCTCTTTTAGGCCTTCTTTCGGGCTTGTGGACCAATCCTAAGGATCGTTCGATTAGGTCCCAGGGTGAGTCTCACTTCCATCTCCTTAAATTTTCCTCCTTGTCTTATCTTTACTTTTCCAACATCCCTCCTGGCATCATAAGTCCTCAAGAAATCCGAATGCTTTGGTGGTCACTGCCTGAACTTCTCTACATAAGTCCTTAAGAAATCCAAACACTTTTGGTGGTCATCGAACGTCTCTACATATCTGGCTAGGTTGCATTGATACACAACATGCTTTACTGGTGGTTCCCTGACCACCAACTCTTCCAGGTTAGTGACACTTCAGAACTTGAGTTGGCTGTAGGTGTGGGTCTTGAAGCCGATGTCATATCTATGGCACTCATCGTCGGTGAAAGGAAAGAGGTGTCCCTTGTCCTTGTGTGCTTCCATTCTCAGTTCTTGCATGGCAAACATGGCTTTTCATTAGTTCATTATTGAGGTAATTTTACATTGTGGAGTAACAAGAATGACAAGTTTCTTTAATATTGACAAAGATTTTCATTTTATGTTATTCATACATTCCAAGCAAGTGTAAGTATACCATCGTTTCACCCTTCCTTCCACTTTATGTTTTCTTGTTTTCTTTTTATTTTCTACACTTATTCTATTGTTTAGTTTGAGTTTTGGTTTTTTGAATTTGGTTTGATTTTCATTTGATTTTTCCTCAACTTGCCCCCTCCTCTCCGAATTTGACAAAAATCCTTCCCAGGATTGGAGAATTAAGGGTTAAGGACATTCAGTGCATGTGGGGCATCACTTTCGTATGAGCCATGCATAAAATTTTGGATTGCACTCTAGGGTAGCATAGCGGTCCATGTTGAAAGGTTGGATTCCTATGTGAGTGATGTAGGTTAAGATATCCATTAGGAAGTCACACCGGAGTTGATTCTGCTAGTAATGTGTAACTCCTCCTTGGAGAGAATGCAGTCTAAATAATGATGGGTCATGATGCGTTCCTGTAGGGGTCGATATTGTGGATGATGGTCAACACCCTATATGAGGTTGGAGCTATGTAAGTTGGGTCATACTCGGAAGTTTTTATTGTACGTCTCTACTCACCATGAGTCATGATTTGGCAACCTCTTTGTTCCCATTGAAGGCAAAGAGCATACCATTTTCTCAAGAAGGAAAAATCACTTTTAGCGAGGTGCCACAACTCTTCCACCTCGTGAGTTGTGGCTGAGACTGCACTTTTGTTGTATGAGGTGATAAGGCATTTGTTAGCTTGTTCTATGGAGACCTTAGTGGCAATTAACTCCTTAGCTACTTGTGGGGCCTTAACGAATACGAATTCTGATTCTTCCCAAGATCAAGGAAATGTATGCATCTCTGTGGCCATAGGTTCATCTAAGAGACCTAAGTCTAGTATATCACATAGCTTTTAGCAAGTGTCATGAAGGTGGCATCTAAACGGCAAATGCAAGTGACTAAGTCATCCCCCATATTCTTAGCCAAATTCGAGGCCAATGTAAGGATTGATCAGAGCTCATAAGAGGGGATTAAGCCTAGGGGTTTTGATTGGTGGGCTAGACATGTCTACACCTGGTGTCTGCAATGTTGAGGGATCTTGTAGGTGTGCGGCTTTGCCTCCTGGACGTTAGAGGTAGTCAGTGATTTTGAGTCTCTATTGTTAGGCATTTAAGAGGGCTTGGGGACATTATCAATGCTAGGTTGAGGCAGTTTACGGATAGCATGTTGCAGTTTTGGTGGCTAATAGATTAGTTGAGGCTCTGTAGACTTAGTGGTCTTATGTTGGATGAGCTTAGCAGCTTGAGTTGTTCGAGGTTTTGGTTCCAGATTCATCGTTCAACCTTACATGGTCAAGCTTGAGGGTTTTGGTTGAAGGGTACCATTGGCAATCTTGGTTTTAGGTATCCATATCCAAGTATTGCCCTCATAATAACCTTGTGCTTGCAATAGGATCTTAGGGATCCATCTTGGTTTGATCGTTCTTTACGCCCATAATGTCTTCCCTGCCTACTAGGCATTGAGTACAGGTTCCTAGCAGTGCGATGTCATGTTTGAGTACTTTGAGGTGGTGGTCTTTGATGTTTAGGGATTCATTTGAGCTTGGGTTCATGGGTCTTGGTTCCACTCGTAGTGGCGCATTTGCGTCAAGATGCAGTGGGTTGTGACAAGTCACTACCCCCCTTTTTAGACTTAGTTGTGGGTGACTTTATCGTTGACTTTGCAGTCTGAGTTCGTGTTCTGAGTAGTGACCATTATATGCAAGTAGGCAGGTGGTACAACTTCTTCATCCTCATATTTTATCTATGTGAGGGTGGCAACTCTAACATTGACTGGGGGTTCTAGCATCGAGGGTTTGTGGAGCGGATGAGTTGGAGGACAGTACCTCTTGATGCAACTACCATTGAAAAAACCTATGCCCTCGTCATCTAGGGTTTCTAGTTCCACATTACCTATTCGATTGATGGAACAGACCCTAAAAGGTCCTAAGCCTCTGAAATTCATCTTTTGCTTATGCCCCTTTACCGAATATAGTAGTACAAGGTCGCCCTAGTCAAAGTCCCGTTGTTTGACATGCTTGTCAAAACAACTTCTCCTTTGTGCCTTCTCACAAATCAATGCATGTGTTGCAGTTGAGTCTCGGATAAGCGTTCCAACTCCGCTAGATGATCCGTTCATGCTCCCCTTCCTTCCCATATCTCTTGGATGGCTACCCTTAGACCAGGAATGAAGAATTATGTTGGTAGAATAGCTTTTGTACCGTAGGTCTGTTGGAAAGGAGTCTCTATCATCCCAAGCCATTTTATAGGCTATACGATAGGCCCATAGTGTTGCCATCAATTTGTTGTCCCAATCACTACATGAGGGGCAGAGACAACCTTGGTCAACACATTGAGTAGATTTTTATTCATAGATTGTGCTTGAACATTTTCCTAAGGATAGCAGGCTGAGGACTTTCAATGTATGATCAGGAAGGTGCATAAGAGGTGGGCAATCACTTCGTTGATAAAGTGCATGCCTTGGTCACTAACCAGCTCGATGGGACAGCCGAATCTTGAGATTACTTGTTCCTAAAGAAACTTGGCCGTGGTTCTAGTGTCATTCTTTCTAGTAGCTTGAGCTTCGGCCCACAACCACTTCATAAAGTATTCCATGGCAACTATGATATATCTGGCTTGTGAGTATTGTGGTGCTAGAACAATGGTCCCAATGAAGTCTATTCTCCATTTTTCAAGTGGTTGTCTCGCAATAATAGGGTTCAGCTCCATTTTTTCCTTCTAAACAGGTACCTTGGTCTGTTGGCATTCTCATCACAATGCTTCACGAATCTTGTTGCATCACAAAAAAGGGTGGGCCACCACAGTTCAAACTGTGGCACCTATGGGCTTTCATGCCTCTACTGAAATGTCCTTCTGCAATTCTGTTGTGCACCTTTGTGAGCACATCATGCATCTCATGCTCCCACATGCATCTATGCAACAAGCTATCTTGTCCTAGTCTATAGACTTGACTAGCTATGAGTTTTTATAGTTGTACCTTGAGGATGAGATGCCTAAGGCAAGCCTTCTGAATGGCTCTCTCAAGTAGTCCATGCTCCATCACTTGAACTATGTCATCTGTCCACCACTAGTACAACATTAAATTGGCTCTATATAAATCTCCCTTGCTAAACAAGTTAAAGAGGTGTACATCGGGCAAGTCGTCCATTATACCTTGTCTAGTGGTTTCTCCAGTGGGCATGCAGGACATGTGATCAGCCATGTAGTGTTGTTTCCCTTTGCATACCACCACTAAGAAGTCAAATTCAAGAAGCAAAATCAAGCATCGAGTAATGTGTCATGTAGCGCATGGTTTAGAGTAATGCTTGATGATCAACAAAGAAAGTGGAGGGCATGGCCAAGAGATAATGCCAGAATTTCTTCACAGCAAATACCATGGTATTCCTTCCCTTTCCGTGGTGGAGTAGTTCATCTCCATATCCGTGAGTTGTCTGCTAGCAAAGCTCATAGGATAATCTACACATGTTCACTAGGCTAGCATAACACCGCCCCCATGGCAAACTTTGAAGCATCAATATGCACCTGGAAGGTTATGGTCCAGTCTAGGGCTCTTAAGATAGGTGTTATTGTTAGAGCCTTTTTTAGCTCCTCATATGCACATTGGCATTCTTTGGTCCACTCAAATACTATGAATAGTTTATAAAGAGGTCTACCAATCGATGCATAGTTTAGCACAAACCACCGGTAGTATCCTGTATGGCCTAAAAAGCACTGAACTCCCCTATCATCAAATTTGGGGGTGGAAGGTCAACAATTACCATGACTTTTGAGAAGTTCATGGCAATGCCGTTCTTCGACACCACATGCCCTAGAATGTAGCCATGTTCTACCCAAAACTAGCACTTAAGGGAGTTAAACGAGAGATGATATGATCGGCATTATTCAAAGACAACACAGAGCTTATCTAGCTGTTCTTGCCTGCTGGAATGGACACATAGATCATCCACAAATACTTCCATGAGTCATTGAAACATGGATGGTGGGCATGACTACATAGGTAAAGACACCCCACTCAGTAGCAAATGCACTATTATGCCTATCATCAAGATCCACTTGCACCTGGTTGTACCCTGAGAAGCCATCCAAAAAACTGTAGGCTTCTTTAACCACCACTCTTTATCATATGCTCTATGTATATGGTAGTGGATAATTGTCTCTCTTCTTGGCAACATTAACCTTCTTATAATTTTGACACACTCTAATCTTTCCATTCTTTTCCATAATGATGACAATAGGTGGAACCCAATCCATGTGCTCAATTTCATAGATGAACCCAGCCTACATTACATTAGGGGAGTTTTGAGGTCTCGAAAATGCCTTTTAGGATGTGGAGAGAGAGTGCTCTAGACCAATAAGAGCAAAGCCTCCGTAATGGAACTTCTATTTAAAAATTTAAAAAATCATTTTGCAAAAATATATAAATATAATAATATTACGAATTTGTATTTTTATTATCTATTTTTAGTCTCTTATATTTGTGATTACGACATCTTTTCCATTAATGGCATAGAGTCTCGGCTACTTTTATTTAATGATGTTTCTAGATTAATGATAATGACTGATGTAATCGAAATTCAAATTGGTGAAAAGTATGGCGCTCAGTTTTTTCCCTCCTTTCTTTTATTCCTCTATTATTTTTCCCTCCATTATGGTAGCCTAGTCCTCTCTCTCTCTCTCTCTCTCTCTCTCTCTCTCTCTCTCTCTCTCTCTCTCTCTCTCTCTCTCTCTCTCTCTGTGTGCATGTATCTCTCTCTTCTACCATGGATACAGAAATTCAACCTTCAACAAGGTGTCCAAGCTCCCAAATCACATCCATATCAGTGTTTAACTCATTCCAAACTGATGGAAGATGGATTCCTACTATCATTAGCAAAGGTAGTTGGATCACCATGCAACAAGCAAAACGTGGAAAAAGGCAAAGACATAAGAGCTCGTTTATCTCTGCTTGGAAGGGCAGAATTCGAGATTTTAAGCTTGGAGCAAATAAGAATAGCATCAAAGAGGTACTAGTGCAACATGTGTTCATGCATAGAGAGCTGTGTTTGAAACCTGGATCTTCAAAGCTTCCAATGCATAGACCAAATTGTAAGAATTTGATTCTTAAAGTTTTTCCTTTTTTAAACATGGTTTAGGTTTTTCCATTATAATATTTGTTTGTCTTGTAGATATCTATCCCTCTAATCTTGAGGAATGGCAACCAGTGGAGTCTATTATTGATGTTATTGATGTTATACATGGTTCAATTGGAGAAGAAATGTATAGAGGCAGAAAGAAGACAGAGCTTGTAGAGAATGGAATATTCTTCAATGACCATTCTTATGTTATTCCTATGCGGCATTGCCAATGGGGATCAATAAAACTCCTTCCTTTGCCAGATTTTTCAAGCTTTGAGTGGCCTTTACCAAGTCTAGCTACTAGTGAGGGCTATAGATGTAAGATATTTTCTGAGATCCAGAAAGCACTAAAATCTAATATCTCAAGTCAGCTAAGCAAAGTTACTTTGTTTATGCCTATTAATATATTTATTGATTTCTTCTCTAATATGGAGATAAGAATAACAAAAACCATGCTTTCAGTGAAGAGACTAACATATGATCATATCATACAATTTGTTGATGAAGGATGGAATACAAGGACAGAAGGAAAAATTATATGTAAGATAGATCAAGACTCTATAGCTTGTAAATATATGATTGCTACTCAACATTTTATCCTTAGCTTTTACTATAGTCGATGGCATTTTGTTGGTAGTAGTCTAGTTGCTTTAGACCAGAATCTTAATGATTTCAGCAAAGATCCTATAGTGGATCTTGATATTTGGTTCAACGAGGATATTATTGCAATCTTAAAGATCAGAAAATCATGTACACTACATCAAGTGAGGATGGATTTACAAAATGAAGACATTGAACTACCATGCTCCTTTGTATTCCAACTTGACAAGAAACGAGTAAGTTTTCACATCATATTATATCTACTTACATGTATATCAAGATCTCACTTTCTAACTAACAAACATTTGTAATTTAGTTTTTGCAGATATCGAAAAGGAGAGAAAATAATATACACTGCAAGGACATTCAAGAAAAGTTATCTTTACTATCAATATAAAATATATGTATAAATTTTGTAGCAAATGTCTATATGCCATCTCTATGAGATATACAAGGGCTGAAGGGCAAATTTCTATATATGAAGGCTTACAAGACAATATGGCAAAGCTATTTCTTTTTTAAAGAACTATCCTTTCTAGGAGTCCTTTTGCCTTCCTTTGATGTCTTGGGTATAGAAGGTGTTGAAGCTGTGGCTTCGCCTTCCGTGGTTATAGGCACCGCATCTCCCTCATGGTGCAAATCCCCACCAATCTCTGTTGTTGGTTGTATACAATTGACCATTATATACTTCAAGAGCTTTGCTCTGACGTACCAAACATGCTTAGATGTATAGCAATCCTTTGTAAACTATCACACATTTATAGAAAAAAGAGTTTTATTTCATTATTGTTCTTACAATAGACTATATTTTTATCAATGGACTATTTGCAATTAATATCTATCTTAAAGTTTAGCATCTTTCATATTACCTTTACATGTTTATCATCATTAAGATAAAAAAAGTTAACCATTCTTCTAGCATTTGCAATCACCCTCACAAGAATGGCTATCATCCTAATGGGGACACTGCAACCACCAACACAAAGTAAAACTATAAAGAGGATGGATGGTAGTTCATAGAATAAACTTGTGTTTCAATTATTTTAATGAATAACTTACCGCAACTTGTCTATATTGCATTGTTGCAAGCAAATCAGACGGCATAGGGGGTCTTTTCTCTAGCTCTTATCTTTTGGCACCTCTATATATAAAATATGTTGAAATTTAGAGTACTTACAAAAAAAAGGATCGAAATATCAAGGAGCCCTTGGATAATATAACTTACAATTTAGCATTTCCATGGCTTCCTTTCATAGAGTTGATTAAAAAACATTGCTTATTCACAAGGTCTATTGCAATCAAGCTCCAATGAGAACTAAAAGCAATCATATCTCAACAAATTAGTAGGATAAAATCTCAAAAACTCTAATAGAATATTGAATCACTTACTTTTCATTATATGGAATTATAAGGAGCTCCAAAGTATCGAAGTCAATCAGATTGAGCCAGTGCTCAATAAAACTTGTTTCAAGCTTGTTCCTCATAAAGAATGAGATAGATGGATCAAGAACCTCAATTTTTTGTTGTATATCCAAAGGAAACTCATGCATTATACACCTAGAAAATGCATAGAAATAGTGAGTATAAACAAGAAAAATCTTATTATTAAAAAATATCAAAAAGTATAAGTAATTATGGATGGATATACCTTAGGCCAACAAGAATAATACTGTCATTTACTTCTCTTCTTTTATCCTTAAGAATCTGCACACATACAACATCAAAGGAGATACCTCAGTTCTTTTGCCTAAGTCACCAGGTAAGAAACAAAACACACTGAATCCTTTTGGATTAGCTGCTTCAAGAAGGGTGGCTAGCTCATTTTCAAAGGACTCTAGTTGCTCTGTTTCCCTTTCTTCAACCCTTTGCCTCCTATACTCTCTGCATTTATCTGCATGTTCCTCTTTAGCTTTCTCCTCTTTTTCATGTTGCCTTGTATCCCTCTCATGGGTGACATCCTCAACCCTGAGACCAGAATCATCTTTCTTTCTCCTAGCTGGGGGCACATTAAGGATATTAAATGTCTTCACATCAGTGAGGGGAATTGGCTCAAGGACCTTTGAAAATCTATATCTTAGCCTCCTAAGAATTACCATGTCCTTGTCCATGAGTGTGAGCCTATGAGCATGAGCAGCACAAATATAGGCATCTTGAAAAAACTCAACTAAAAAATCCTCTGTGGCTTCTTGTATACAATTAAGAGCTGTTCTTGTCCATCTGAAACTATCCAAACTATATTTGTCACAAATCTCCCTGACAAGCCTCTGAAAAGACAACTTTGGAATTGCATTGTCAAGAGCCTTTACTGCCTTTCTAATCTCCCTTAGGCACCTGACATTTTGAGAAAACTTTCTCTTTGGCTTTGACTTTCTAAAGAGCTTCTGAGGCTTTGAAGACTGATGAATCTTTGATGCTAAATCCCTAGGATCAATCTTCTCCTTTCTTGCTGTTGCCTTAGTCCTAGCTATCTGCCAAAAAAAAACATGTTACTTCTTCTCCAGCATGTCCAGCAAAACGCAAGTTTCAGACAAGAGGTATCCATGCTGCATGTTATTTTTGCATTTCAGTTGAATTTTTCTCGAGCGTGTCCAGTGAAACGCGAGTGTCAAGCAAGGCGCCTCCTTGCAGCTGCTTCTTTTCGCGTTTCACCGGACTTGTTGTCCATTGTGTCCAGTGAAACACGAATTTAAGATAGGAGGCCTCCTTGAAGCACGTTCTTTTCGCGTTTCACTGGACAACTCATGAATAGCAAAGAAATCGACAAAACCAAGAAAATAGAGCTTTGATCTAAGGAAAGCTTTTAAAATTATATAAAATATCCACAAAATTAGGAAAGAAGTTTGAAGATTTCCTTAAATCTCCACAACATTAAGGAATGCTCCCACTGTGGAAAAAATTCTTTTGTAGTGCTGACAAGCTCATAATAACATAAAGGATTAAGGAAAAGTATCAAAAGAATGCATTGAATGGAGCTTGTTATTGAAAAGCAAGATGCAGAAAACCATACCTTCTTTTTAGCTTGTTCTTCACAATCTCAGCCTAATGACGAGAATATGCTCGAAGGTTTCCTTTGTTGGGGAAGCAATGAAAGGCTTGGAGATTGAAAAGAACACCAAAGGTAAAGGCGGAGTAGCAACGTTTTCTGCTTGCTGGAAATGCGGTGAAAGGCGAAGGCGGTTATGTAACACATGTGACGTATTCTCGCTTACCGAAATTTTTTTTATCTTTGGTACAAGCATTATTTGGAAAAGTGTTATGTAACACACGTGTGACGTATTTTTGAAAAAAGGGAGTGAGCACGTCTTCTGAGGAGTTTGATACGGTGTATTAAGTGAGACACATGTGCACGTATTCTGAGGCATTTCGTGCATGCAAAAATATTGAAAATTTCATCCAAATTTGCGGTCCTGTTTATTTTTCCATCATTACACAAACTTTTTCATTGGAACTATCACCACATGCTTAACGGTCAATATAAAAGCATTTCGAAGCCATTTCTCCGACATTGTCTTCTTTTCTGCCGAAATTTCGTCTCGACTTCCCTTCAAGGTCCTTGCTTCCTGTGTGAAGAGCAGTTCAACAATCTTTGATAGGTAACAAATTTTTTTTATTACAAGTATTTTAACAAAATAGATTTGATTAATATAGAAAGAATTTTTAATAACACTTGAATAATTACAGATGTTACGTGCTTTGTATCTTTTAAAAGCAGCATAGCTTTTCCAGAAAGGATTTTATCATAAATTTCTGTGTTTTCATAGAATTAATTTATAGTTCATGTTTCTCTTTTTGATTTGCATCTTTTGACCGGTGAAATGCGAAATAATGTCCCTGTTAGTGATATTTTGCTAAGTATCGCGTTTCACCGGTGAGATATTGAAATAATTGTCGTCTTCAAGGTATTGTCTGGTGAAACGTGATTTCTTCACAGGTATTTGCCTTGGACACTTTAATTTTCACGTTTCACCGATCAACTAAAAAATTTTCTCCTTTTTTGATTTTTTTGTCTTGAAAAATGCAATTTTGGGGCCTCTTTCCATGGTTCCATCTTGTTTTATTGGATATTGTTGCCATTCTGCTTTGTTTTCAGGGATAAATCTTTTCGTGTTCAAGATGACAAAGAGGAAGCTATCTCTAGAAGGAATGGATGAGGAGGAGCTAATGGAGACATCTGATGATAGGCTCTTTGATTTCTTACACACCACTGGAAATTCTTCCAAGTTTAGCTATATCAGGGAAATTTTCAATGTTCCTTTTGATTTGAAGGAGTTATTGGAGGATCTTGAAGATAAACTTAAGGAGTAGAGATGTTTTTATGATAGACATGTGTAAGGTTTGGAAGTCAATGGATTTGTTTATTATAGTGATGTCGTGGGAGCCACCAGTACATCCAGGTCAACTTTGCTAGGTAGGTTCAACCTCATTGATGAGGAATTCAGAAAGAAAGAAACATGTTGCCCTTTCCACAGGTATCAACACCAATGCCTTCTGATCCACAAGGACATTGGATTTATTGTGTATCTTCAGTACATGGAAAATTCTTCTCCAGATATAGACCAACAAGGAAAGCTAGAGGATATTGCAAGTATGGATAAGGAGGTCGAAGAGAAGGAGGAGATGTTCCAAGAAGATGTTGAGAATCAACTTGTCCAGGGTTTTAATGTAGGTTTGTTCAAGAGTGACAATATCACAATGGTGGAAGAAAAGGAGATCGAGCCAAGTGCACAGGTTGATGAAAAAGGTCCTCTTGCATGTGTTCCAACATTTCCCACTTATCTTATCAACAAGAAGAGATATATGTTGCTAAATGATATTCAACATCTTTTTTATCTTAGAGAAGATTATTGCTTAGCAATCCTTGCAGGTTGGGGCAAAAATGACATGAATTTTGTAGGTTATGAACAAGAACCACTACCAAGTCTTGATGTTGAGGGAGAGAATTTCCAAGATAGCTCTATAGCCTTACATACATGTATTAATCAGATCATAGAATACGAAAAGGGGGGGCTACCTACAGAAGAAGAGTTCTTGCAGGTCCAGAAGAAACCTCATATTGATGATGTAGGGTATGAAGAGAGAATGAAGTCTCCATCAGATGAGAAGCCCAAGAGTTCAATAAATCTTTCTGATGATAGTCTTCTTGAAGAAGACAAACACCCTAAGGTATGAAATATAATTTGAAGTTACCCATTGAGTTTATGTTAGACTTTATTATGCATTATAGATAAATATCTTATATCTTGTACTGTTGTGGTTTGTTCTATAGATTGAGATTGAAGATCTGGACAACTTTCTTGGAAGGGCCAAGGGCTCTAGGCCAATGAAGCTTGGAAAAAATCAAAGCCTTGGCCATTATATTGGAAACTTAAACAATCAAACAATTGTAATATATCATAGTAGATTGTCAAGCTCTCCAAGTCTACCAATGATGGCTTTGAGAGCTATCTCAAAGGTAATTGGATCTCAAGTTTTCAGCAGAGGTTTGGACAAGATCATTTTGGTGGAGAAGGAAGAAGTCATAAGAGTTTTTGGCTTCATGCCTGGATACAGTGGATCTAGAGCTGGATATTTTGGAGTTCTTGGCTCCTATTTGCTCTCTTATGTAGGAGATAGTAAGAATTTGAAGCTTCTTCTAGGCTATCGAAAACAAGAGTTTTTGAAATACAGAGGTCTTATTGAGTGGGATGAAATAAAAGATTCCTCTAGAGACCCTGTCGAGCTACCTGAAACCAAGGACTCCTCTGAAGGCCCTGTTGAGGTGCCTGAAACTAAGGACTCCTCTGGAGACCCTGTCGAGATTCCTGAAACTAAGGACTCTTCTGCAACACAATCAGACTAGAAGATGCCAAAGATTAAGGGTTTCTTGAAACCCATCTTTTCCCAACTCTTTGTTTGGTTGGTAACCATTCTGTAAATCTTTGCTTTGCGCAAGAATTTAAATATCTATCTTTTCTTCTTTGGGTAACAATTTGTATAGTCCTTGCTAAAGATTATGTATTGCTTGATGTGGTTGTATCTTTAAGCTTGAATTTATGCCAAATTTGTCAATAGAACCATTGAAAGACCTCTAATAAACTGTTGGCTTTGTGTCTTCCACCTCCATGTCTTGTGTGTCTGAAATATTTTGTTCTTGCTTGATAATGTGATTTTTCCATACCTTGGGTTGACTAGATAGATAGAGATCCATATTGTTTAATAAAGTATAGAGCATGAATGTATAGAATATGCTGCATAGTCAACAAATAAAGAAAGTTATTAAAAAACATTATATGAGTTCGACAATGAAGAAACAAACATATACAAACTTCTTACCATATAGTGAGTAAAGTGTTGATCACCCCAAGCTTCTATCATCGCCTTTTTGAAAAGGTTCAATTGGTTTTTAAAGTCTTTGAGATCATCATCATTCCATTCAGTCTTATCACAATAAAAAAACACTTTGTCTAGTGTTTCCTAAACTTTAGCTTTTCTATTTCGAGCTTGTCCATTATTAGTGTGATCCTTAACTGCATTATGTAGGTATTTCCACTGATTAAATTTAATCGTTGAGCCACCATTTATCGAGTTTATCTTGCCAAGTCTCCCGTGAAAGCCTAGAAACCTTCTAGCCTTCACTCCACCAATAGATGGTTTTTTTGGGACACAATTACCATCCTTAAACTTCTGAAGATCTGGTTCAATAACAACATTGCCACCATGCAAACCAATTGAAGAGAGAACTTTTTCAACCTTTGTTATAGCATCTGTTCTAGTTGATAATGGCTTCAGCTTCCATGCAAATCCTATATAGAGATGAACAAGCTTTTCAATTATCCTGCAAAGTGCATGAAGTGTACAAATATGGGCATTCGCTAAAGGGATGTCCAAGACTGGTTTAAACTGTGGATCCTTATTGTGCCTAGAGGGAGTTCTATTCCAATTGCTTGAGTTTAACTCTACAGCTGGTGACATGCAGTATAAGCAAGGAGATCTCGAGTTAGCTCCCTTTGATACATTATACATACATTTGAGTGTCTTTAGGTCACCAGCTATGTGCCACCCAATCCTGTAGTTCCCAAATCCTTCAACAAATAGCTCTTCTCCTGCTTGTTGCCTTTGAATAACATTAGGTATTGATGTTTGATTTAAAAAAACCCAATATAGTATATCAAAATTCTCAGTATCTACCTCAAATGCTCCTAGCCACCAGATGTTATATTCAGATTGAGCACTAAATGATGTTGAGTGATTGCAATGACCTGACAAAAGTGCTCTATTCATCAAGGTGATAGAGATTCTCTCCAATTTTTTACATTTCAGAATCTCACTTTCATCAAGTTTAATCACAAATCTAGCCACTCCCTGTGCCTCTACTACTACTGACAAGTCATAAAATTTGATCATTAAGCATTGTAGGGTGGGCAAGTCAAGGAAAATATTGTTAAATTCATTGAATGTAACCTCCTTTTTCATGCCCTTGAAGCTAGCCTTGATATGAAAAGGCTCACCTAGAATCTCCATCACTTTGTTATTAACTCTCTATCTAATAGTCCTAACCACAAATGGCTTCGGAAGTATGCAATTGCGTACCTGTCCTCGCTTCATATTTGATTGTAAAAGCCGGAAAAGTTGCATATAAGCATCTCGACTGATACCAATACTATCCAGTGTCTTCTATACTAGCTCAGAATCCAAAGAATGATCCTTTACAAATGACTCCAAGCATTGTTTCTTTGCCTTTTTAAATTTCTTCTTCTCCAAAATATCCTTTGAAACTACTAAAGGAAGAAGATGATAATAAAACTGAGCTGCTTTTAAAGAATGTCTTTCACTTTCATTTGGTTGTAGAAGAGATCTAAGCAAAATTAACATCACAAATCAATGCAAGTAGTTTAAATAAAGCCATATTTAAGATTTTCAAGTGAAAAAAAATATACCTTGCTGCTTGGATTCTTTTACCACAGCCTCCTCCTCCTCGTTTGAGATTCTCAATATTTTTAAGAGCTCTTTTTCGATTTCGAAGGCCTAATAAAGTTTGCTTTCATTGATAAGCTTTGATACGCTTTTCCAATGAATGAATTTTTTGTTGACAATCCTCTAGCTTCTGCAACAACTCTATATTCTGTTTCATCAAAAGATGATTCTCTAGTCCAAGGATATCCTTTTCTGCAACAAGATTAAGTGTATAACCTAAAAATCCATTGTAGCCATCACCAATAAACCTCATTAATGATGAGCTATTATAGAAAGGAGGAGTGCTATTTCTGCTAGGATCTTTGGGATATAGCTTTCCATCTAACCAAAGATCAATATTCTTCTTTCCTTCAAATCTCAGTATATGTTTCATAGACTCTATAACCGTGATAGATTTTGTTCTCTTTCTTATTGGTTCATACTCACTATCCAACTCATATATGAAGATGATAGAGAGGTCTTTTATGAGAGCTATAGAGATCATTAGATGATTGATCCATAGCTGAGTTATAGAGATCATTGGGTGATTGATCCATAGCTAAGGATATGATTAGAAGCAAGAATGAAAACAAAGAAGAGACTACTAAGGAGGAGATAAAAAGAAGAGAGAAATGATGGAGGGAGGCAATCGAGTATCCACCAAAATTCAAATTGAATATTACTTTTCACTTTAATGAGGAGAGGTAAGATCTTCATTATGACAACCTTGCCAACTTTATGGCGACCTAGATTTCTAGGTTTGATGTGACCACAAGAATATCACGACAATGACTTAGTAACGAATTTTGATATTTTAACTTACCAAAATATAAACCTTTTAAAAATTCTATAAAATGATTTTATTTCTTAAATTGTTTTCTCTCTCTAGGATCTCTTACAGGGCATTTTCGAGACCTCAAAACTCCCCTAATGGCTTGTCTATTTTCCCCTTCATAGCATGCGTGTATTTGGGATTCGTAGGATATGGTCTCTATATGACTGGCATTATATCTGGCGTCATAGGGACGTTATGAGTCACTACAATTGGCTCTATCCCTTTTAGCTCATCGAGGGACCAAGTGAATATGTCTATGTACTCTCTTAAGAGAGAAGTCATTAGCTATAAAGATAGCTTGGGGTGTTTTCCCTTCCTTGGCTAGATCAACGTCCTTGGTTGGTCCTTCTATTGGCTCACTTGCTTGCCCTTGTCTTTTGGCTCCTAGCAAGATCAGTACCCTATCACCCTTCTTAAATTTTGTGAATCTCTTTAGTAGGTCTTGACATTTCTTCTACTCTTTAGCTTCTAAGTCCTTGGTTTGCTTCCTCCTTTAGCCACCTACGCCTTAGGTGTGTTAAGATTGTGGGAGAGAAGGAAGGAGTCTCACTTGTAGCTTTGTTGCTTGCACAATGGGGGAATACACACACAGGTAGAGGCTAAAAAACAGTTTTCCTCTTCTTAGTTGTGTAAGCCAAAAAGAACTCTTATACAAAGAAATAGAAGAACCCTATATATGGGTCTCAAACCAAACTCAACTAACTAAGGTGGCATACTATAACTGAGCCACGAACTAGAGTAGATAAGGATAGCTGTCATCTAGCTATTATTCATGGGCGGTGTACCAACCGCATCTGCAACTGACAAGTCGGTGACATAAATGCACAACGGTCACCCTGGCATATCACGAGTGGAGCTCGATATCTCAATACTCCCCCTCGAGCTCAATCCCAATTCCTGCACACCAAGCAGGTCTCTGAACTTGCGCAGCTTCTCTACGCCCAATGCCTTCGTGAATATGTCAGCTACCTGATCTTCTGTGGTGATATAAACTAGATCAATAAGACCTAGTAAAACCCTCTCCCCCACATAGTGATAATGCACCTCAATGTGCTTTGTTCTAGCGTGATAGACTGGGTTATTTGCCAAGTGTATACTACTCATGTTGTCACAATAAATGACAACTGGCCCATCTGTAGGCTGATGCATATCATAAAGTAGCTTATGCAACCAAGCTACCTCACATGCAGCCATTGCTGCACCCCTGTACTCAGCCTCTATGCTCGACAAGGCAACTGTAGGCTGTTTCTTGCTGCTCCAAGTGACTGCAACACTTCCAAAAGAGAACACATATCCACTGGTAGATCGTCTATCAGAAATACTACCAGCCCAATCAGCATCAGTGTATCCATGCAACTGTATCTGAACCCCTGTCTCATAAAATAGTCCATACTGCAATGTGGACTTCACATATCTGAGTATGCGTCTAGCCGCATCCAAATGCAGTTTCCTTGGAGCCTGCATAAACTGGCTTACCAATCCAACAGCATAGCTCAAATCTGGCCTGGTAATAGTCATATAAATCAAACTTCCTACTATGCGTCTATACATAGTAGGGTCTTCCAGAAGCTCACCTGCATCTGCGCTCAGCTTCACATTCTGCTCCAAAGGAACTGAAATAGGCTTACAGCCTGTCATCCCATATTTGAACAGCATGTCCAATCCATACTGCCTCTGCAAGAGCTATATCCCACTTGGTGATCTAATCACCTCAATGCCCAAGAAATAACGCGGCTCTCCCAAATCCTTCATCTCAAACTTCTACTTCAATAGCATTTTCACATGAAGGATATCTTCATCACTGTCACCTGTCATAATCAAATCATCAACATAAATGACAAGTAGCATAATACCTTTCTCTGTTTTTCTCACATAAAGTGAGAAATCTGCCTTGGAAATCTGAAAGCCAATAGTGACAAGATACTATCCTATCTTGTCAGACCATGCTCTAGGTGCTTGCTTCAAGCCATACAAGGCTTTCTTCAACCTGCAAATAAACTCAGGATGAACAGCATGCACATAACCTGGTGGCTGCTCCATATATACCTCTTCTTGCAAATCACCATGCAAGAAGGCATTCTTTACATCTATCTGATGTAAAGACCATTCCTTTGATGCAGCCATAGCAATGACTGCTTGTCAAGATTGTGGGAGAGAAGGAAGGAGTCTCGCTTGAAGCTTTCTTGCTTGCACAATGGGGGAAGACACACAAGGGTGGAGGCTGAAAACAGTTTTCCTCTTCTTAGTTGTGTAAGCCAAAAGAACTCAAGTACAAAGAAATAGAAGAACCCTCTATATGGGTCTCAAACCAAACTCAACTAACTAAGGTGGCATACTAACTGAGCCACGAACTAGAGTAGATAAGGATAGCTATCATGTAGCTATTATTCATGGGCGGTGTACCAACCGCGTCTGCAACTGACAAGTCGGTGACATAAATACACAACGGTCACCCTGGCGTATCACGAGTGGAGCTCGATATCTCAACACTCCCCCTCGAGCTCAATCCCAATTCCTGCACACCAAGCAGGTCTCTGAACTTGCACAGCTTCTCTGCGCCCAATGCCTTCGTGAATATGTCAGCTACCTGATCTTCTGTGCTGACATAAACTAGATCAATAAGACCTAGTAAAACCCTCTCTCGCACATAGTGATAATGCACCTCAATGTGCTTTGTTCTAGCATGATATACTGGGTTATTTGCCAAGTGTATACTACTCATGTTGTCACAATAAATGACAACTGGCCCATCTGTAGACTGATGCATATCATAAAGTAGCTTATGCAACCAAGCTACCTCACATGCAGCCATTGCTGCACCCCTGTACTCAGCCTCTGTGCTCGACAAGGCAACTGTAGGCTGTTTCTTGCTGCTCCAAGTGACTGCAGCACTCCCAAAAGAGAACACATATCCACTGGTAGATCGCCTATCAGAAATACTACCAGCCCAATCAGCATCAGTGTATCCATGCAACTGTATCTGAACCCCAGTCTTATACAATAGTCCATACTGCAATGTGGACTTCACATACCTGAGTATTGCGTCTAGCCGCATCCAAATGTGGTTTCCTCGGAGCCTGCATAAACTGACTTACCAATCCAACAACATAGCTCAAATCTGGCCTGGTAATAGTCATATAAATCAAACTTTCTACTATGCGTCTGTACATAGTAGGGTCTTCTAGAAGCTCACCTGCATCTGTGCTCAGCTTCACATTCTGCTCCAAAGGAACTGAAATAGGCTTACAGCCTGTCATCCCATATTTGGACAGCATGTCCAATCCATACTGCCTTTGCAAGAGCTGTATCCCACTTGGTGATCTAATCACCTCAATGCCCAAGAAATAACGCAGCTCTCCCAAATCTTTCATCTCAAACTTCTGCTTCAATAGCATTTTCACATGAAGGATATCTTCATCACTATCACCTGTCATAATCAAATCATCAACATAAATGACAAGTAGCATAATACCTTTCTCTGTTTTTCTCACATAAAGTGAGAAATCTGCCTTGGAAATCTGAAAGCCAATAGTGACTAGATACTGTCCTATCTTGTCAGACCATGCTCTAGGTGCTTGCTTCAAGCCATACAAGGCTTTCTTCAACCTGCAAACAAACTCAGGATGAGCAGCATGCACATAACCTGGTGGCTGCTCCATATATACCTCTTCTTGCAAATCACCATGCAAGAAGGCATTCTTTACATCCATCTGATGTAAAGACCATTTCTTTGACGCAACCATAGCAATGACTGCTCTTACGGTTGCCATCCTTGCAACCGGACTGAATGTTTCTTCATAGTCAATGCCATATGTTTGTGCATACCCCTTGACTACTAATCTTGCCTTGTATCTGTTCACAGAACCATCAGCATTGTGCTTCACCTTATAAACCCACTTACAGCCAATTGCATTATTACCTTTAGGCAAAGATACTAATTCCCATGTAGCATTTGCTTCCAAGGCATCCATTTCTTCATCCATGGCTTTCTCCCATTTTTCTTTTCCCATGGCTTGCTCAAAAGAAGTGGGTTCTGGTTCCTGTATCACCTTGACCATATATGCATAGTGAATGGCTGTAAATCCATCATATTTCAGCCTATCCACAGGATACCTAACTCTGGTAGACCTGCGCAAAGTGGGTTCACTCCCAGGTGCTCTCAAAACATCCCTGGTCTTCCTTACTCCAGGTGTAACAATAGAAGGAATACCCAACTCATCATCAATGCTCTGTTCTGAGCCACTGGATTCACCATCCACATAAGAGTGACATGTATTCACATCAAACATGGGCTGATCAACCTTCTCTTTTCCTTTTCGTGATACCTGCATACCACTATCTGCATTGCTTTGAGAAGATTCTCCTGATCTCAATCTGCCTGTCCATGGCGAAGAATGTGAACCACTGCTAGAGGATGCTCCAGGTCCACTAATATTTTGTGACTGCTGCTGTGAATTCTGTGCAGCATTACCATTTTGTGCATCTACATCATCAATCACATTTACTGGTTAATACCAGCTACTCATCTCATCAAAAACAACATCTCTGCTCACTGTAAACTTACGAGTAGAAGGGTTATAGCATCTATACCCTTTTTGCTGCAGAGAGTAACCAATAAAGATGCACTTCTCAGCTTTTGGATCCAACTTGGATCTCAGCTCATCTGGCACATGTACATAGGCAATGCAACCAAAAATTTTCAAATGAGAAATATCTGGTTTCCTACCAGTATACCTCTCCTCTGGAGTCATTCCATGTATTGCTGCAGTGGGAGTCCTGTTCATTATGTAGACTGCTGTAGCAACTGCTTCAGCCCAATAAAAATCTGGCAGGTCTTTTTCATTGAGCATGGCACGAGACACCTCTCCAATATGTCTGTTTTTTCTTTCTGCAATTCCATTTTGCTGTGGGGTATAACTGCATGAATATTGCTGCTTTATGCCATGCTCCTGCAAGAACCTTGCAAACTCATTTGAGAGGTACTCTCCCCCTCCATCTGACCTTAGGCATTTTATTTGCAGACCTGTTTCTTTTTCAACCATAGCTTTAAGAGTTTTGAAATGCCCAAACACTTCACTTTTCTTCTTCATAAAATACACCCAAAGTTTTCTGCTATAGTCATCAATAAAAGTGACAAAATAATGACAGCCTCCAAGAGATGCAGCTTTAGTAGTCCACACATCAGAGTGGATTAATTCCAATGGCTTCTCACTCTCTTGAACATGTCTAGGAAATGGTTTCCTTGCCTGTTTTCCAAACTGACAGGCTTCACATACCTTATGCATTTCTGCAACCTTGAATTTTGGCAATCCTGCAACAATGTTTTGGGCCTGCATTGATTTAAGTCGCTGTACATTAACATGATCAATGCGTTTATGCCAGATATCAATATCTGCAACTACACCGGTCCCATGTGCAAACATTGCTGCACTCAATTCAGGCATGTCTGCATCCAATGTAAACATTCTGCCCTTCTTCTTTCCTTTTGCTATCAAGCGACCTTTATTTTTCATATCCTCAACAAAGCATCCATGAGGATTAAATCTGACCTGCAAGCCCTGTTCAACCATTTGACCAACAGAAACTAGATTCTTGGTGATATTCGGGACATGAAATACATCGGACAGGTATTTCTTTTTCCCATCCTGCATAGACAAGGGAATTTTTCCAATCTGCACAATAGGATGTGCAGTATCATCACCAGTCTCCACAAATCCTGGTTTTTCCATTTTCCTTGCATCCTCCATCCATTCTGCATGACCTGTCATGTGGTTTGATGCACCTGAGTCAACATACCATACATCATTGCTTTCTTCTGCACTTGTCACAGAATTGTTCATGTGCTGCACCATGAACAAATGCTCATTTCTGTCATCACCCTGTCTGCTAGAAGATGCATAATTCCCTTGTTGCAGTTTTCCATTTATGATGTCATTCTGCTTTTTATAGCAGTCTTTAGCCATATGACCCATTTTACCACAGTAGTAGCATTCAACATTACTGTTTGCATTTTGACCTCTTTGCCATCCACCACGACCTCTTTGGCTCCCCCTGCCTCTAGAGTTACCACGTCCTCCTCCATAGGACTGGTTTTCTTGAGTTTGCTGCATATTCTGATTTCTGCCACGGCCTCCAAATCGGCCTCCTCTACCTCTGCCTCTACCTCTTCCAGCATTTGAGTAGAAGACAGCTTCTTTTGAAGTTCCTCCTGAAGAAGATGCACCACCATTTCTCTGTTCCTCAGAAATTAGAAGAGCAATCAACTCCTCAAAATCAGGAAATCTTTCACGAACTGAAATGGATGTCCGAAACTGTGCATAATCCTTTCCTAGACCATTCAAGGTCAAGGAAACTAAATCATCTTCCACTGGCGACCCAATGGAAGCAAGTGCATCTGCAATCTTCTTCACCTTCATGTGGTAGTCGTTGATGCTCATACTTTCTCTTTGCACATTATGCAACTCTTGCTTGAGCTGCATTTTCCTGGCTTGCGTATTTGTGCTATACATTTTTGACAAAGTATCCCATGCCTCCTTTGGCGTACTTGCATCCTGAATATGCACAATCATAGAGTCTGAAATACTGATAGACAGCCAATACATAACTTTCCTGGCTCTCTCATGCCATGTTTTGAATGCCTGCATTTGCTGTTGATTGGGAACATCAGGAAGAACTGGTTCTTCTTCATTTCCTACAACAAATTCCCAATATCCTTTTCCCATAAGGAAATTCGTCATTCTAAACTTCCATGCTTGGAAGTTGTTCTTGTCAAGCTTTTCAGTGACAATCTGTGAAAGAGAATCAGACGCCATTACAGAACACTGCAAAAAATTCTGTCACTGCAAAAAACACAGCTTCACCCTCACAAGAGCGAATCTGCAAAACTGGCGAAAGTGGTATTTGACCACACAGTCACTTCCTAGTGACGATTTTGCATAAACAGGCAACAGTGATGATTCTGTAACTCCCAATGTCTCTGCGCACAAGCATACGATGCAATTTCTACAGTAACTTTTTACCGACCTGTAGAACAGTGGCTGCACAGCATAAAACTGGGCCTTTTCCTGAGTGCGTGCAGAAAACTTCCGCTTTCAAAACAGGCCCCGAAATGGCCTCAAATCAAAAAAACAAGGTCGCCGAGAAGCCCTCTCCCGCAGCATATACTGCCCTTTTGCTTCACCGCGAAGGGCGTCTCAACCTGAGACAATGCACTCCTGCAATTTTCGGCTGTGCTACCTGCAGAGATCTGCTCCCCAAAACAGAAAATGAAAGCAACACTGCTCCTCTTACCAGACCACCGCGAGCTTGGCTTGCTTTCTTGAGCTCCTTACCACGAACAAGGCTCTGATACCATGTCAAGATTGTGGGAGAGAAGGAAGGAGTCTCGCTTGAAGCTTTCTTGCTTGCACAATGGGGGAAGACACACAAGGGTGGAGGCTGAAAACAGTTTTCCTCTTCTTAGTTGTGTAAGCCAAAAGAACTCAAGTACAAAGAAATAGAAGAACCCTCTATATGGGTCTCAAACCAAACTCAACTAACTAAGGTGGCATACTAACTGAGCCACGAACTAGAGTAGATAAGGATAGCTATCATGTAGCTATTATTCATGGGCGGTGTACCAACCGCGTCTGCAACTGACAAGTCGGTGACATAAATACACAACGGTCACCCTGGCGTATCACGAGTGGAGCTCGATATCTCAACACTGCTCTTACGGTTGCCATCCTTGCAACCAGACTGAATGTTTCTTCATAATCAATGCCATATGTTTGTGCATACCCTTGACTACTAATCTTGCCTTGTATCTATTCACGGAACCATCTGCATTGTGTTTCACCTTATAAACCCACTTACAGCCAATTGCATTCTTACCTTTAGGCAAAGGTACCAATTCCCATGTAGCATTTGCTTCCAAGGCATCCATTTCTTCATCCATGGCTTTCTCTCGTTTTTCTTTTCCCATGGCTTTCTCAAAAGAAGTGGGTTCTGGTTCCTGTATCACTTTGACCATATATGCATAGTGAATGGCTGTAAATCCATCATATTTTAGCCTATCCACAGGATACCTAGCTCTGGTAGACCTGCACAAAGTAGGTTCACTCCCAGGTGCTCTCAAAGCATCCCTAGTCTTTCTTACTCTAGGTGTAACAATAGAAAGAATACCCAACTCATCATCAATGCTCTGTTCTGAGCCATTGGATTCACCATCCACATAAGAGTGACCTGCATTCACATCAAGCATGGGCTGATCTACCTTCTCTTTTCCTTTTCGTGATACTTGCATACCACTATCTGCATTGCTTTGAGAAGATTCTCATGATCTCAATCTGCCTGTCCATGGCGAAGAATATGAACCACTGCTAGAGGACGCTCCAGGTCCACTAATATTTTGTGACTGCTGCTGTGAATTCTATGCAGCATTACCATTTTGTGCATCTACATCATCAATCACATTTACTGGTTTATACCAACTACTCATCTCATAAAAAACAATATCTCTGCTCGCTGTAAACTTACGAGTAGAAGGGTTATAGCATCTATACCCTTTCTGCTCTGCAAAGAGTAACCAATAAAGATGCACTTCTCAGCTTTTGGATCCAACTTGGATCTCAACTCATCTGGCACATGAACATAGGCAATGCTACCAAAAATTTTCAAATGAGAAATATCTGGTTTCCTACCAGTATACCTCTCCTTTGGAGTCATCCCATGTATTGCTGCAGTGGGAGTCATGTTCATTATGTAGACTGCTGTAGCAACTGCCTCAGCCCAATAAAAATCTGGCAGGTCTTTTTCATTGAGCATGGCACGAGATACCTCTCCAATATGCCTGTTTTTCCTTTTTGCAATTCCATTTTGTTATGGGGTATGACTGCATGAATATTGCTGCTTTATGCCATGCTCCTGCAGGAACCTTGCAAACTCATTTGAGAGGTACTCTCCCCCTCCATCTGACCTTAGGCATTTTATTTGCAGGCCTGTTTCTTTTTCAACCATAGCTTTAAGAGTTTTGAAATGCCGAAAAACTTCACTTTTCTTTTTCATAAAATACACCCAAACTTTTCTGCTATAGTCATCAATAAAAGTAACAAAATAATGATAGCCTCCAAGAGATGCAGCTTTAGTAGTCCACACATCAGAGTGGATTAATTACAATGGCTTCTTCCTCTCTTGAACATGTCTAAGAAATGGTTTCCTTGCCTGTTTTCCAAATTGACACGCTTCACATACCTTATGCATTTCTGCAACCTTGAATTTAGGCAATCCTGCAACAATATTTTGGGCCTGCATTGATTTAAGTCGTTGTACATTAACATGACTAATGCGTTTATGCCAGATATCAATATCTGCAACTACACCGGTCCCATGTGCAAACATTGCTGAACTCAATTCAGACATGTCTACATCCAACGTAAACATTCTGCCCTTCTTCTTTCCTTTTGCTATCAAGCGACCCTTATTTTTCATATCCTCAACAAAGCATCCATGAGGATTAAATATGACCTGCAAGCCCTGCTCAACCATTTGACCAACAGAAACCAGATTCTTGGTGATATTCGGGACATGAAATACATCGGACAGGTATTTCTTTTTCCCATCCTGCATAGACAAATGAATTTTTCTAATCTGCACAATAGGATGTGCAGTATCATCACCAGTCTCCACAAATCCTGGTTTTTCCATTTTCCTTGCATCCTCCATCCATTCTGCATGACCTGTCATGTGGTTTGATGCACCTGAGTCAACATACCATACATCATTGCTTTCTTCTGCACTTGTCACAGAATTGTTCATGTGCTGCACCATAAACAAATGCTCATTTTTGTCATCACCCTGTCTACTAGAAGATGCATAATTTCCTTATTGTAATTTTCCATTCATGATGTCATTCTGCTTTTTATAGCAGTCCTTAGCCATATGACCCATTTTACCACAGTAGTAGCATTCAACATTACTGTTTGCATTTTGGCCTCTTTGCCATCCACCACGACCTCTTTGGCTCCCCCTGCCTCTAGAGTTACCAGGTCCTCCTCCATAGGACTAGTTTTCTTGAGTTTGTTGCATATTCTGATTTCTACCATGCCTCCAGATCGGCCTCCTCTACCTCTGTCTCTACCTCTTCCAACATTTGAGTAGAAGACAGCTTCTTTTGAAGTTCCTCCTGAAGAAGATGCACCACCATTTCTCTACTCCTCAGAAATTAGAAGAGCAATCAACTCCTCAAAATGAGGAAATCTTTCATGAACTGAAATGGATGTCCGAAACTGTGCATAATCCTTTCCTAGACCATTCAAGGTCACAGAAACTAAATCATCATCTTCCACTGGCGACCCAATGGAAGCAAGTGCATCTGCAATCTTCTTCACCTTCATGTGGTAGTCATTGATGCTCATACTTTCTCTTTGCACATTATGCAACTCTTGCTTGAGCTGCATTTTCCTAGCTTGCGTATTTGTGCTATATATTTTTGACAAAGTATCCCATGCCTCCTTTGGCGTACTTGCATCCTGAATATGCACAATCATAGAGTCTGAAATACTGATAGACAGCCAGTACATAACATTCTTGGCTCTCTCATGCCATGCTTTAAATGCCTGCATTTGCTGTTGATTGGGAACATCAGGAAGAACTGGTTCTTCTTCATTTCCCGCAACAAATTCCCAATATCCTTTTCCCATAAGGAAATTCGTCATTCTAAACTTCATGCTTGGAAGTTGTTCTTGTCAAGCTTTTCAGTTACAATCTGTGAAAGAGAATCAGACGTCATTATAGAACAGTGCAAAAAAATTTGTCACTGCAAAAAACACAGCTTCACCCTCACAAGGGAAAATCTGCAAAATTGGCGAAAGTGGTATTTGACTACACAGTCACTTCCTAGTGACGATTTTGCATATACAGGAACCAAGGATGATTCTGTAACTCCCAATGTCTCTGCACACAAGCATACGATGCAATTTCTGTGGTAACTTTTCACCGACCTGTAGAAGAGTGGTCGCACAGCATAAAACAGGGCTTTTTCCTGAGTGTGTGCAGAAAACTTCCGCCTCCAAAACAGGCCCCGAAATGGCCTCAAATCAAAAAAACAGGGTCACCAAGGGCTACAGCCTTCTCCCGCAGCATATACTGCCCTCTTGCTTCACCGCCAAGGGCGTCTCAATCTGAAACAATGCACTCTTGCAATTTTCGGCTGTGCTATTACAGAGATCTGCTCCCAAAACAGAAAATGAAAGCAACACTGCTCCTCTTATCAGAACACCGCAAGCTTGGCTTGCTTTCTTGAGCTCCTTACCACAAAAAAGGCTTTGATACCATGTCAAGATTGTGGGAGAGAAGGAAGGAGTCTCACTTGTAGCTTTCTTGCTTGCACAATGGGGGAATACACACATAGGTGGAGGTTGAAAAACAGTTTTCCTCTTCTTAGTTGTGTAAGCCAAAAAGAACTCTTATACAAAGAAATAGAAGAACCCTATATATGGGTCTCAAACCAAACTCAACTAACTAAGGTGGCATACTAACTGAGCCACGAACTAGAGTAGATAAGGATAGCTGTCATCTAGATATTATTCATGGGCAGTGTACCAACTACATCTGCAAAACTGACAAGTCGGTGACATAAATGCACAACGGTCACCCTGGCATATCACGAGTGGAGCTCGATATCTCAACAAGGTGGACTAGCAAGTCTCCCTTGGTGCATTTGGTTGTAGGGGGTCGGGGTACTTCAAGGTCATTGTCAGAGCTTATCTTTGATTCTCAGTCAAAATCTCCATCTTCACTAGAAAAGGGTGTCTCTCCAAGTGGTCTTAATTCAAATGTTGTCTCTGCCCAAAGCAGTGATGTGGCACTCAATTGAGTGAGGCCAGCTTACTCATAATCGATTGCTTCTATGTGCTCTAGCCAAGCACGACCACATTCCATTCTCATAATTCCCCATTCAATTCCAAAGGTATTCCCCTCCCGTGGCTTGGAGTCTGCTTGTATCTTCTCTATTACTCGTCCATTAGTGTCATACTTGATCATATCAATGTCCTCTTCACTTTCATCTCGCTGAAGGACTAGCAGTCCTCATATTCATTGTTTGAACCTCCTTGGTCCGCCAACTACTCATCGTCTCCTAGATCTAGATCCTCACTTCCATCGGTCACTAAAGCACAATTATACATTAAGTTTAGGTTGTGCACTTTGGTCCACTTCCACTTTGGTTTGTCCAAGATATCCCTAAGAGGTTTCAAATTAGCAGCTAGATTTCCATCTAGCTTGCTTGTCAAATATTCAACAATCTCATGGAGTTCTCGTTTGTTGTTTGGGACGTGGAACTTGACAGGGGTTGGTAGTCCATCATGCATAAGGGTACTGAGGACTCATTCTTGGGCTTACTTCTTGTCTTGGTAGTGCGCTTGTATTCCTCATCGTTTGAGAATGACAAATCAATAGTGGCAAGCACGTGCATCCAATCTCGCTCATCCTCTGGATATGGGATGTACTTTGTCAGTGGCCCGTACGATTCCCTAACTAGAGTATTGTTTTTCAATAGAGTAGAGATGGCCTATAAGTCAAGTGGTGTATAGTCTTCCAAGTGTTCATCTCCACCCTCACGACTTTCGTTTGATTGCCTAAGAAGATTAGACCGTTACCTCAGTCTTCTCAATGACTCATGCATTCCTCATCCAAGGTTGGGCCTAGTAGGATATCGTAGTCCACACCTTTTATGACAATGAAGTCTACTTGGAATTGCACTCCTGCAATATTCAATGGCCAATTCTTCAACACTCCGAATGGTTTCACCGTCATTCCATTGGCCAGTGTGACATTGAACCTATCATTCTCAACAAGTGGTTTACTCCAAGCCTAGAGCACTGCATTGATAAGCACACTTACACCTGCCCCCTGTCTATAATCCCTTTCTTGTCACATCTCCCAATGTCAAGAATGGTAACATAGCATGTATCTCTGTGCCTTCCTAGAAAGCGTTAACATCGTGTAAAGATTTGGGCACTAAGTACAACATTGGACTAGGCATCTGCATAACTGCATCAATGTCATGCAAGCTGAGTGCTCCTAACTCTATAGGTCCTTCTACCCACTACTTTAGCTCTTGCCATAGTGTCAAATTTTACTGAAGCAAGCTTCCTAAGCTCAAAGTTATAGGGGTGTTGACTACTATCGTAAGAAGGTTACTAGCCACTTGCCTCTCTCCTAACTCTGCGTTCCCTAGCCAATGGCTTTGACCAGTTTGTTGCCTTGTTGTCCTTGTGCTTTGCCTAAGAGTAGCTACTTGAGGAAGCTAGTATACCACTTTCTACCCTTATCACCTAGGCATAAGCCAAAAGCTTGTGCACGTTGCATTTGCCTTGTAGACTTGCTCAAACTACTCTACAAAGCTATACGGGTTTTCAACACTAGGCTCATACATATCTAGCTGCTTTTCGATTGCGGGAATTTTTTTACTGGCTCCTAGAGCCTTGGTTGATTCCCAATCCTGCTAGCAATGAGGTTGCCAAAGCTACTCCATTTTTCTCTGCAGCGGTGTTATCTAGGAGTCACTTTGTGTGAGAAGCTTGCTCAACATAATATCTGCTTCTAGCACTCTCTCCCTCTCTGGGTTTGGTCATGTTTGGTTCCTATTGGCTAGAGCTAGTATTTGTTGGGCCTCTTGCATCTCCATGTCTCGTTATAGGTTCCTAGCTTGATGCTCTTAATTTTATGTGATGTCATGCACTGCAACACGTGTCGTGCTAGCTTTCTCTCTTCCTCAAGGTTGGCTATGATCTCTTGGGTTGACCTACCTTGATGATCTGCCTTTGTTTGTAGGTCATATTGTCCTATCATTTGTTAGATCTCGATCAGGAAATCCCTCACGTCTAGCTCATCATTTCCAAAGCTCGTGCCTATTCCTGCCATGCTAACGGTTTCTTGGTCCACTAGGCTACCTATGAGGTTGAGCAAATCGGCAGGGATAGTTGCGGTTCCAATGGCGCTCACTTCTTGCCCTTCTTGGTGGTCTCGTGGTCCAAGGTTCCGTTCTATGTTTGGGTTTGTCTCTTAATGGTGGGTTCATTTTTTTATTATCTCTAAGTGTGTTCCTTTTTATAGCAACCAATCCTCAACTTATATTCACTCACTACATGTGTGGTGTATTTTCTATGCACAGTGCGAAATCAAGCTTTCATCTTTCTTCAATGCGCTTCAAGTGTTCATATCAGAGTGTATGTGAATGCAAAGAAATAGTTATCGTGTTTACTCTTCTCTCTTCGTCTTGGTCTATTTTGGCTCTAAGTGCGATTACTAGCCACTCTTGGATCTACTAGGATTTCTGCTACATCGTCCTATGCGCTCGGTTGATTGGTAGGATTACTCAATTGTGGTTTTTTTTTATATACAGCCTCGGTTGCGATTCTCAATTGCTTAGAAAATTGAACGGTCTATTAGCTTCGATCGATTTTGGGTTTCATTTGATTTTGGTTCCGATCGGGACAGGCTAATTTTGGTTCCGATCGGGCTCGGCCAAATTAGACAGGCTGATGGCCAATTTTAGGTGGGCCAATCCGATGATCTAATTTCCTTGTCTCATTCAAATCAAATAGGCCGATTTTCTCCCAAGGCAATCGGTCAAGGTCGATCGACCGAGGCCGATTTTCCAATTCTTGGAATCGGACGTTGATTCTACATGACAAGTTCACCGACAAGGCATAAATTCGCTCGATTCGATCCAAGGCAGCAAGAACCTATTGTGTCAAAATTCACATGAATGTTAAAAAACAGCCAAGGGTCAAGTCTCACCTAGGATAATGAAAACGCCCATATGCAAGGATCAAGGAGTCCACTCTTGCGGTGCCCTGTCACAAAACCTGACTCTCTGTCTCTCTCTCTCTCTCTCTCTCTCTCTCTCTCTCTCTCTCTCTCTCTCTCTCTCTCTCTCTCTCTCTCTATTGTACTAAAAATGAGTCTTCCTTCCCCCCTCCCTGGGTCTTATACACTTGGGCCAACACAAAAGCATTGCCCTGTGCTTGCTCTTTCTTTTTCAATGGGATTTGGCCCCTTTTTTGTCCACTTTTTGCCCATGTTTTGATCATGTTTACATCAACAACCCTACAATGGTATGCTTTGATTTCCAAATCCTAGGCTACTCTAAATGTGACAAAAATCACAACCAAAGTACTGAAATGATTCCTCCTACTTCCCAAATCATTTAAAATACAAAATACTTACTTGATTTGAAGATTAAACTCCCAAATTTCCTACCTACAAAGAGCATCGATTTGAAGATGAAGAACCCTACTTCAACGTTTGATTTGAAGTGCGCAAATACTGAGGCTTGAATTCCTTGGTCCCCGTGATGGGAACCAAGATGTAGAGGCGAGAGCTCAAGCTCAACTACCAAGACCCACATACCATTTATTATTTCAAGCATTTCAAGCGAGCACAAATGGCTGTCTCTCGCCTAGCGGATGCACCTTCAATCCTACAAGTGTATTGAGCTTACCTTGATGCTCAATGGAGTAGCCTCCTCCCTCAAGCCCTCTGATAGCTTCATGATTCGAGATGCAAGCTCAAGCATCCTCAATCCTCCACATTGCTCCATCCTCCATAGCCGCACACACAAGACAAGAGAAGAGAAGAAGAGAGGAGAAGATGGAGAGCTTCTCCACCATGGTCCCTCACCCTCAGTCACTCACTCCTCCACCCTCTCACACACCCTCTCTCAAGCACAAGCACAAGCTAGCAAGAAGAAGTGAAGAGAGGAAGAGACCACTTTAGCCACACACCAAAGAATGAGCTTCTCCTTCACTTTTTGGGTTTATATACAAGCCCTAAAACTTTTGGGCACCCATCCCCTTTTTACAAGACCAGGCATCTTGCGAAGGTCCTCTTTTCCTATTCCCTTCTATTCCACCCTATCCCTTCACCTACACCCATCTAGATTTTACAATTTGCATAGGAGAGAGCCTGGCACTCTTTTACAAAAATTTCAAGGTTGCCTTGCATTTAAACATGTGCCTTCTGCCTTTTGCACTTGCCTTGGATTTCTAGGGGTTGTCCTTACACTTCTTCAGCATTTCTTTCATTGTGTCCACATTTTTAGATTTTTCTTGTATTTTATAGTGCCTTGTTTCTCTTTTCCTTACACTAGGGTTAACATCTCCAAGTTGGGAAGTTGATGAAACCTCAAGGCTCCAAACCTCAATTGTGGTCTCCAAACCAAACTCCTTGCATTGCTCCATAGTGAACACTCCCCTATCCTCATAGTGATAATCCTTGATAGCCGCCAAAGTAGAAATTTCAATTTATGAATATGCCATCTACCTAATCACAATTAGACCAGACCTTGAGAAAGTTTTAGTGAACACAAAAATTATAATAAGAGTCAAGCCATACCTTTTCCTATTTATCAGATAAACATGCCAAAAAGTGACAAATTGATGGGCCCCAATTTCAACCCTGCAACCAAAAAGAACAAGTAAGCTTCCTAGCTTGCACATGGGATAGGCAAAGGACTAGAAAAGAGGTCAATGCAACACAAAAAAGAAGATGAAAAATAAGATAGATTATATACAAAGGAAATGCAAATGTAACTAGTCAAAGGGTAAAGATGAAGGAAGGGTGGACAACCACCAAGGAGACTCTTGCAGAAGAGGCGGTTGAGATCAATCATAGCAAACAATTTTGCAAAGGTGGTGAACATAAAGTTGAATTGAAGTAACCAACTAGCCTCTAATGAGTTGTCCTTCATGGCCAAGTCTCTGCCATGCTGTTAAGAGAGTGATAGAAGAACAAAGGTTTAGACTAAAAGGTGGATCAAAGAGCGGTGGAACGAGGGTGGAACTAATCGAAGATGAGTTTGTATTGGTTTCCTACATTCATGTTGGATTTTAACTTGGATTGCTTGATCCAACTAGTGGATTGCACATGAGGGAGTATCAGAGGAGGATGCCTTAGATGACTTTGATGGCTCAAGTGTGGGCAGAGAAAGAGGATCAATAAGGTAGGTAATAAGGAGGTAGTATAAGTGACTCCTTAGGAAGTGGATGTGCAAGTGGGGTAGAAGGGAATGTAGAATCTAACTCTACATGAGATGGTGCAGCTTGTTAAAAAATGTGGGATCTAGAGCATGTCAGATGCTATGGTGGATGGAAGACAAAGATTAAGAACATGATGTCATAGACAAAGACTTGACCTGTTACACAAGTGAATTAGGTTCCAAGATGGAAGCTTGGACTCATAAACACAATCTTGTGTATAAGACTGACAATGACCAAGACACTAACTGAAAAAGGAAAGCATCATGATATTGCATTCATCATATATGAAAGTGACAAGCAAGTACAATGCTTTATAGGAAAGTCTAGGTAGAAAATCCTCCTATTGTGCTTGTGGGATTCTTGTCCTGAGCCCTCACTGCTCCTTTAAAAGAGACTAAAGTAGGTGTGATTGCAAACATCTCAACAACCCTCCTCAATCACAACCAGAAGTACAAATTGTGTAGAGGCTTTAGTGAGAGCAACACTTGCAAAGTGTGGGCATGCCATAAACATGGCAAAACATGAGAGGCTATCACTAAATAGGCTAAGTGTGGGTGCCACAAACATGCTGGGCATCTAGAGATTGTAACAGGGACCTCACAAAGTGTACAAAGGCTATAGTACAAGGTTACATGAGGAGTTTAAAAGCTTATTTCAGAAGCATTAGGGCTAGGCAATACAATGCTAAAAAAGTATATCATAATAGAAGGACTGATGAGGCTTTGTCCTTCTCCTAGTGGTCTTCTTCTTCCTTTGCTCCATTGTCTTCTTCTTCTTTAACTACAGCAAGATAGGTCTTTTGGGACCTTTTTTTGGTGTGGCAAAACTTATTGGTGTGTCCGGTCCTTTTGCAAAAGCCACTGGAAAGCTAGTCCTTCTTGCCTTTGTATCTGTTGCCAACATATAATGCTTGTTGATCTGTAGAGGTGCTTGTTTCTTCCTTAGTTTTTAGCTTCTTTTCCTCCTCTAACAGTGATTCCTGGATATCAATGAGCTTAGGGTTTGGCATATGGATTAAGGTTGTTAATACATTATTATATTCAAGAGACAAACTTTTAAGAAAAACTCCAATGTAAACATCTTCTTCCATTTTAATGTTGATTCCTGTAAGCTGGGTTAGAAGTCATTCCATGTAATTTAGATGTGTGGCAAGTAATGTGCTAGACTTCATGTCAAGCCTGAAAAATTCAATCAAGAGACCATACTTTGATGACTTAGACTGTGCACCAAACAAAGTGTCAAGTCTATTCCATGTATCCTGTGAAGTATCATAGTTATCCACATGGTGGATATAGATGTCATCTAGCTCCAATTTGATAATGGCATGAGCCTTATCATCATTCTTTTGCCAAGTGACTGCTAGGTCTGCATCACGAGGCTTCTTTCCTTTGCCACTTGTGATGGCCTAGAGACCCTTCTTCATTAGGATAAGCTTGATGCGGGTCTGCCAGGTGTGAAACCCAACCCCTTTGAACCTGACAGCTGGAGAGTCTTTTCCCATGATGGAGTTTCAAAGGCAGAAGCAAACCAGCTCCAAGAATTCTTAGTTTTTAGCTCAAAGGTTGATCTCGAGTGTGAACAAGTGTCAAGAGACACTAGATGAGTAGTATCAAGAGATACTAGTTATGACAAGCTAGGTGTTGCTTGCCTTGTTGGACTTGAGGTCTTCAAGAACCTTCAAAAAATCTACTCCAAATATTCCAAATCCCCTCCTTGATTTTATGCTAGTTTGATTTGGTAGTAAACTCGAGGAACAAGATCTCAATCCAAGTGGTAGGAGTTAGAAAATAAAGAGAAAAAAACTTGAGTACTCTTGGCTATGGAGGACTATATTAGGGTTTCAGAGAGCAGTCTAGTTTTTTACTCTGTGTGCAGTGTCCACTCAACCATTTCTAGAAAATTTTATATAAGAATGAAGCTTGTTTCATGGGCTTCCAAAGCCCTATGATTCTTGGTTGAATCGTTGCACGTGCAAGGAGAGAAAGCGGTGAACATGACTGCGCCTGTTTCTAACTGATTGACGCAATTTTGGAAATGCTAAGGTACTAAGCAGCTAATGTCAAGATTTGACTTGATGGAGAGTTGCGCCTTGGCTTAGAAAGTAATCATCTAGAAGAAATATTGTTGATTTATGACTTATAAATGGAGATTTAGGTGCTCAAAGTTGGCTGGGTCATCTTAGCCATGGTAGGCACATAGAACACAGATCGGAAAAAATGATAATGCTAAGCTATACGGTAAGCAACCTTGAGCTCTGCAGTGATGGAATATTTCCTTGAATCAAGGAACAAATCAATAGAAGAAACCTTGAGGAGATATGCTCAAATTTGGGAAATATGAAAGCTTCAATCACAATAGGTCCTATCTGGCTATGGCAGAAAAGGTATAGGAAGTGTAGATGAAGTTGAAAATGGAGTTATACACTGATCTTGAGTTGTGAAGAGAGAAAGAGGAGCTGAAAGAGCAGAGAGGAGAGCTAGGTTGGAGCTAGTCCATGCTCAACTGAGCTCTGTTACCATGTTAAGAGACACAGGATTTAGAGCATGGCAGATGCTATGGTGGATGGAAGATGAAGGTTAAGAACATGATGTCATAAACAAAGACTTGACCTATTACACAAGTGAATTAGGTTCCAAGATGGAATCTTGGATGCATCAACACAATCTTGTTTATAAGACTCATAATGACCAAGACACTAACTGAAAGAGGAAAGCATCATGATATTGCATTCATCATATATGAAAATGACAAACAAGTACGATGCTTTATAGGAAAGTCTAGGTAGCAAATCCTCCTACTGTGCTTATGGGATTCTTGTCGTGATCGCTCACTGCTCCTTTTAAAGAGACTGAAGTAGGTGTGATTGCAAACATCTCAACATGATTGGGGGTGAGAATGAAGGGTTGGCTTCCTATGCAATGGATTTGAGAGTTATGAAGATGGAGATGGAACTGGTAATGGGAGGCAAAGTCACCATCCAAAGTTAGTAGACTTCTCAGAGGTGCAATTTTTCAGGCTTGACTAATAGGAGTAGCATGGTGATGTTGGGATGGAGTAACTGACAAAATAAGAAGCTACTAAATTGAGAAGGGGTCGGATGAGAAGTTGGCATTTTCCCCGTAGAAAGATCCCCTTTACTGAAAGTAGAAACAACATGGGCATCTGAAAATTGCAATGTAATGCACTAATCAACATAGTTGATGATGTAGGAAACCTTATACTTAAAAGGTCTATCCAAGAGAAGTTTCTTTCCCACATCCTCTCGATTCGAAAGAATGTAAAAGAGAAGAGGGATGCTCTTCATTGAAATTGTAAGAAAAATATTACCCAATAGCGAGTAGGGTTGGCCTCCATAGGGATTAAGCTTAGTGCGAGTGGATGTCAAGGTGATTGGCCCAAATCCATCAAAACATTATAAGAAAGGGTGTTGAAGTCAGAACCTTCATCAATTAGAGCATCAATAGTGACCTGCTTGTTGGCAGTGGTCAATTGGATTCAAAGAAAGGTTGGGGGAATGATAAGGTCATCCTTGGGGTCAAGTAAAGAGATGGAAACAACTCATACATTGAAGAATGAATAGGAGCTCCATGTGGGGCTAGGTGAAGTCAACTTATGGGCATTCATGTAAGTAATGGCCAAGGGGTAATACTTCTTAATATGACTTCCATTGAATTGTCCAATGCCTTCCCACTCTAGGATCTCAATCTCAACATTGTCCATCCTACTAATTTGATGAAGATGATACAATCCTATGCCTTGAAGTTTCAATTTTTGCTTATGGCCTTTTAGAAAATACAAGAGTGCTAGATCACCTTTATCAAAGGAACACTATTGCACATGTCTATCAAAATAGGCCATATGTTGGGCCTTTTCAACAAGGAGGGCATGTGTGGCCAAAAGATGAGCTTCAATGAGGCATTTCAACTCCACAAGGTGGTTGGTCTAAGCACTAGTGCCTTCCCAATGCTCCTGTACTACAGTGCGAAGACTGGGGATTAGAAACTCAACTTCCATAATAGCATCAGTGTTGTAGGGGAGTTAGAATGGTGTTTGGCCAGTTGCACTCTTGAAAGTGGTGTGGTTGGAGGGCAGCCATAAGCTTGTTATTCCAATCAGGGCACAAAGCAGAAACATTCTTGGTCAAAACATTAAGCAAAATCTTGTTGATGGACTCAACCTGGCCATTGACCTGAGGATAGTATGGAGATGACTTTCATTGGATAATTAGAAAGGTAGAGAGAAAATTCTCAATGACCTCATTTAAAAAGTGAATACCCTAATCACTAACCAACTCAACTAGGTAGCCAAAGTGAGAAATGGCTTGTTTCCACAAGAACTTAGCCGTTGTACAGGTATCATTCTTGTGGTTGCACATTGAATCAGATAATTGATCGCCACAATGATGTAACATGCTTGTGAATAGTAGACAACTAGAGTGATAGGTCTGAAAAAGTCAATCCCCCATTTTTCAAAAGAATATCTAGCAAAATGATAAGTGATAGCTCCATCTTTTCCTTACGAATAGGAAATTTGGTGCACTTGCACTCATCATAATACTTAACAAAGCATGTTGCATCCTTGAACAAGATGAGCCACCACAATTGGGCCTCTAAAGCCTTATGTGTTGTAGCCTAACTATCAAAATGTCCACTAGTAATGCCTGGTAGGGTCAAGTCTTAATCAACAAGAAAGTGAGACAAACCTTCTTGATGGAACATTTAGGAATTCTAGTCTCTAAAATAGTAACAATATCAATATTCCAATGAGGTATGAGGTCAACCTTGAACAATTGGTCCTCCTATTAAACTTAAAACAAATGGGCATCAAGTGAATTATCATCAACAT
This sequence comes from Lygodium microphyllum, assembly GCF_053477565.2. Taxonomy (NCBI): domain Eukaryota; kingdom Viridiplantae; phylum Streptophyta; class Polypodiopsida; order Schizaeales; family Lygodiaceae; genus Lygodium; species Lygodium microphyllum. Next base: position 3,209,034 of record NC_141146.1, on the reverse strand, counting down.
CTATTGCATGTTCTTCACTCATCAAGCAAGACATCTGATCAACCATTTAATGTTGCCTTCCTTTCCACACACCACCACTAAGAAATCAAAATCAAGAAAAAGCAATAACCATCTGGAAATCTTACTTGTACCACATGGCTTGTTCATAAGATGTAGTAAAGCTTGATGGTCAATGAAAAAGGTGAAGGGAGTGGCAAACAAATAATACCCAAACTTCTTAACTACATAAACCATTGCTAAACCTTCCCGCTAAGTGGTGGAATAATTCATCTCAGTTTCACTTTGCCTACTTGTTGCAAAGCTCACTAGAAAGTCCATGCTAGATTCACTAGGTGTTGGAATAAAATAGTTCTAATGGCAACTTTGGGTGCATTAAATATGAACATTGAACATGATTGTCCAATCTAGGGCTCATAAAATTGGTGTAGAGATAAGAGCCTTTTTCAAGGCCTCATACATGTCCTTGCATTCAACAGTCCATTCCCACATAACCAAAATTTTATAAAGTGGCCTGACAATGGTAGCATAGTTTAGAGAAAAGTGGCAATAATAGAAAGTATCCCTAAGAAAGCATTGAACACCCTTCAAAACATGGGAGGTGGAAAACAATACATTGAAGCTCCACAAAAATAATAACCACTAAAAATTAGTAGCTAGCACTTGCACTTTTGTAGCCTTCTCAAAATATGGTTAACAGTAACCCTAATCTTGGTCTATGTAAAGGTGGTCTATCATCTTGCCTCCATTGTTGAGAGTGAAAGAGAGAGTGAGTGGGTGAGAGGTGTGTTGAGAGAGAGACTAAGGCAAGGTGAAGCTCTACGCCATCTTCTTTCTCTTCTTCTACTTCTCTACTAGCTTCTTGACTCATTGGTGTGCTTGATGGTAGATGGAAAGGAGTGACAACATCAAATCATATTCCTTGGGTCATTGAACCATCTTTGAGTCTTCAAGATTTCAAATTATAATATGGGAAGGTAAGTTTATCAGCTCACTATATTTGGAAGCTAGTCTTATATCCTTTCTTTCTTGAGATACAGAGAGGCATGCATGGTTAGTTAGATTGGAGTATTAAGAGACAAGATGAAAGATTATCTCCAAAGTGATTTGCAACTTCTGAAAGAATAGAAGTTGTTCAACTATCATTACAAATAGCATCCTTGCTTACCTAAAACTCACCATGTGTTATAATAATGATACCCTTTCTACTTATAGTAATGAAAATATATTTTTCAATCTTGGGATCCAATTTCTTCCTTAACTCATCAAGCACATGAGAATATGTAATACGGACAAATAGTTTCAAGCATAATACATCAAGTTTCTTGCATATAGAACATTCTTCAAGAGTCATACCATAAGCAGTAGCTATAGGAGACTTATTAATAATGTAGATAGTAGTATGAATAGCTTCAGACTGGGCATTTTTTTCTCAACCATCAATGACCATGCAACTTCTACAATATGTTTATTTCACCTTTCTAATACCCTAATTTCTTATGGGGTAAAATTGCATATAAATCGTCACTTTATCCATGAGACCTCAAAAAGTCACTAAACTTATTAGAGAGATATTCTCCCCCACCATCTGATCTCAAGTGCTTAATTTTCAAGCCTATTTATATTTCAACAACAACCTTGAAAGTTTTAAAGTGCTCAAATACTTCATTCTTTTTCTTCATAAAAAATACCCTAGAGTTTTCTCTTACTACCACCAATAAATACATTCTAGGTAGACCCCCAAGCATTTATATGCACAACATCAAGTATATTCTTGCTTACATCTCTATCATGCAAAAATGATTGCCTTACTTTCCAAACTAAAATTCTTCACGAACTTTATGTAGTTCTACAACTTTGAATGTAGGACAACTTATATCCACAACCTTTTGTATTACATTAATTTCAATATTTGCAAATTTGCATGTCTAGTATGTTTGTGCTATATTTCAATGTCTACAATCACACATTTTCCTTTACCATACATGAAAACATTTATAGCAATGATTTTAGTATCCAAAGTTAATATACAATCAACTTTTCTTCCTTTTTCAATCAACATATACTTATTATTAACAAAACAACCCTTTTGCATTAAATCTAACCTATAGCCTTACTCTACCATTTGACCAATAGATATCAAATTATTTGTGATGAATGGCACATGTAAAAACATCCAACAAACATTTTATATGACCATCATGCAAGGTCAATGTGACTTTTCTAATATATAAACCATTTAATATGGCTAGTCGTATGATTAGATACACTAGAATCAACATAGCATATATCATTATATGCTCCTTTTCCTCTAACATCATTCATCATATGATTAGATACACTAGAATCAACATAGCATATATCATTATATGCTCCTTTTCCTCTAACAGCATTCATCATATGTTGCACGACCAACAAATACTCATTTTTGTCATCATTCTATCTTAAAGATGATGTGTAATTTCATTGTTGCAACTTGCCATTGTAAATGACATCCTTATTATCAAAATAATGGGTTATGATATGACATGTTATTCTATTATAATGACAAATAATACCTAAATTATTAGAATCTATGTTCTGCCATCCACCTCTTCCTCTAGATCTTCCCTTGCCTCTAGAATTACTTGACCTCCCAAAATGTGCATGTGATCAAACTATTGATTTAACATATTTTGCTAGTTATTTTTAGCACATCCCATACCATAGCCTCATGAAAAGGATCTATCATATCTTCTTCCTAAACTTGAGTAAAATGCATGGACTTGTTCACCACTTCTTTTAGACAATTCACCCTACATTTTGATATATGCATTGATCATGAGATAGACTAACACATCAAATTCTAGAAATGGCTTTTGTACATACACAAAAGTAACAAAAAAATTTCAAGTCTTACTTAAAGCAAATGAAACAAAATCATCATCATCACGCATTGCATTGATAGCTACTAAGGTAGCTGAAATGTTACTCACTTTAAAACATACTCATTCATAGACATCTTTCCTTTCTTCAAAGCATTCAAATCTTGCTTAAGTTGAAACTTCCATGCCTTTGTATTTAATGAAAAACATATTTTCAAATGTTTTCCAAGCTACATATGAACTTTTTGTATTTTTTATATGCCCCAACATAGTGTTATTAATCATTACAAATAGCTCATACATTAACTTTTTTCCTTTTGCATTCTATTATTTCCATGCCTTTAATTCTTCTCTACTTACAAGATCACTTAGCTCTAGCTCCTTTCTTCACCTAAAACGAACTCATGGAGGTCTTTTTTAATAAGGAAGTTTATATGAAACTTCCATGATGGATAGTTGCTTTTATCTAGCTTCTTAATAATTGGATTTTCACTATTCTAAGCTTTTATTCAGACACATTTGAGTACCAAATAGCAAGTAAAACTTTTTCAATCCTTCATAATATGTACACAACAATAAATAGAATAGCTTTTTTTAATTATTTTCTCAATAATACATACAATTTGTAATCTATTTGCAAATAAATTTTGTTTTTACTTCATGACAAATACCTCAAAACTTATAGATTTAAAATCGGTAATATGTACATCAAAGAATGGTTGAAACACTAATTTGAAATTTTTACTCTGCTTTGCTTATGGTGTGTCCACAGGCACTATCCTAGTTCTTACCAATTTCTTACTTTGCTTGAATCTAAGCTCCTTCTCCTAGCCTTCAAAACTAGCCTCTCTTAGTGGTGCCACTCTGATGTCCTTTCTCAGGTTTTGCAAGGGACTAGCTTTAGTGCAAGCTTGGTCTTAACATCTTTATGCATGAACTAATAAGAGATGACTTCATCCCAATTTTATTGTAGTAGGTCAGCATACATATAAATCATTTGTTTTAATGTTTTATTTAAGCGTTCTATTAAACCATTTGTTTGAAAGTGGTATAGAGATGCAAATATTTGTTTTACACCTAGACATTGACATATTATTTTGATAACTTCTAATTTGAAAAATTTTCGTCCATGCTAATTTTGTTAGTACTATAGTCTATTTATTACCTTTATATGTTTTGGGAAGTGGCTCGATTATATCCCAAGCTACTAATTCAAATAGTTTATTGAATTATATCATCCTTGCACATAAGGTAACCCAACTACAAAGTCCATGCTAATTTTGTTAGTACTATTGTCTATTTATTACCTTTATATGTTTTGGGAAGTGGCTTGATTATTTCCCAAGCTACTAATTCAAATAGTTTATTGACCTTTATGGATTTTGGAGTAAGCCTACTAGTTTATCTGTTGCTTCTTTGAAAGTTTGCATTTTGTATAATTTGTTAAGTAGTTTGCAATGGAATGATGAAGTTTTGGCCAATAGAAATTTCTTCTAATAGATTCTAAGTATAATTTTTTGTTCTTGTCATCATTATCATTTGCAATTGTTGAGACTCTATAGACCACTAATCAAGTCAAGCATTTCAAGTCTACATGCATCTTTTCATTTATAACTTTGCATGGGAGGGAGCCTTGCGCTCTCTTACAAAGGGTAAAAATACACTTTATTTAAAATGCACTTTATTTCTTGTGTGTCTTATTTTTTATTTTAAAAAAAATTCCTATGCTTCTCGGTCTTCTTTTTCCAACAAGCTATCTTTTCATGCTCCTTCATAAGTCTCTTTGCGCCTTGTCTTGTTTTGTGCCTTAATGCCTTTCCTCATTTCAAGGGTTAACATTACCTCCTCCTAGCTGAGTGCCACTCCCATGGTACTTGGTGGTATGGGTTGGAGAGTTGGGGGTGGTCTGGGAAATGGTATTCGGGGCTTTTGGGAAATTGGTCATGTAGGAAAAGCTTGCAACATATGATTAGAGACTACTAGTGCTGAGGATATGTTGACTAATCAAAGAGGGCCTTTGGAGCTGTTGGGTAGCTGCATGGCTGCAAAATGGAGGGGCTAGCAATTTAAGGATCCCTTAATGCAGTGTTCATGGTACTCATATGTCATCAACGAAACATTTTATGTTTTTTTTTCATTTTTCTCCCTCTTTCTCATTCCTTCTTTCTTTATTTCTTCTTCTTCTTCTCTTCTTTTCTTTCTTTCTTTTTCTTTTTTTGGGAATAAATATATAAATAAATTACAAGGGATGGTACTAAGTGGCATCCCATTCTCTTATATGGGCACAATTGGGTGGAGGTTTTAGTGACCTACTTAGGAAGGACCGCCTCAACATATGGCTTTTTAAATTAATCTTCACAGTTAGAGGTGTAGTGGACAAAAGTGGGCAATTACACCTCATGAATTGACTATTGCTCCTATCTTTTAGGAGATTCATACAAAAAACTGGCAATAAGGTAGCTCTCATAATGAGACTAGTCATAGTGCAACTATGTATGTTCACATTCATATAAAAAAAGAGGGGTGGTAGTCACTCTTCCTCTGTTGTGATAGCTTTTTCTTAAGAAGTATCATTAGGAGACAGAGATAATTACAAGTGATAATGAATGCCAGATTTGGATATGAATAACAATTCTTGGAGAAAGTGTGCAACAGATGGTCAAAGATTTATTTCTATGAAGATCATGCACTCCTTAGGGGTCGCAATGTTAACATTGTAGATTCAAGGGAAATTGTACCTTCCATGCGCCTCTAGATCAAAATCTACTCCATGTCATCTTGGGTAGGGTATGTAGATAGTGTTAACCCCAAGTCGAGATGGCCCCAGGTCGAGATGGCGGAAAAAGGAAGAAAAAAACAGAAAAAAACATGGAAAAAGAGCAAAGACACGCAGGCAACCTCCAAAACCAAGCCGAGGCAAAAAGCGCAATTTTAAATGAAGGGCACCTCAAAAGACTCGAAAAACTCTTATAAAAGAGCACCAGGCTCCCTCCTGTGCCAATTGTAAAATACTAGACAGGTGTAGGCTAGAGGCATAAGGCTAGAAAAGGAAATGGAAAAAAGACCTTGCCACAAGGGCCGGTCATGTAAAAAAGGAATGGGTGCCCATGGGATTTAGGGTTTGTATATATAAAGCTCAAAAAGTGAATGAGAGCTCATTCTTTTTGTGTGTGGCAACAAGAGTCTTCTTCTTCTTCTCTTCTCCCCATCTCCTTGCTTGTGTGTGCTCTTGAGAGAGGGAGTGTGAGAGTGTCAGGGAGTGAGTGTGTGGGAGTGAGGGATCAAGAGGGTGAAGCTCCTCACCATCCCCTCTTCTCTTCTTCTCTTCTCTTCTCTTTTCTTGCACGTGCGGCTATGGAGGATGGAGCTTGGAGATGGAGGAGGCTTGAGGATGCTTGAGCTCGCATCTAGGATCGTGGAGCTACTGGGGTGTATGAGAGAGGAGGCAACTCGTATCGGTATCAAGGTAAGCTCACTACACTCATAGGATCGACAGCGCATCGGCTAGGTGAGAGATAGCCATTAGAGCTCGCTTGAAATGCTTGAAGCAATAAGCAGTCCATGGGTCTTGGCGGTTGAGCGAAAGCTCCCACGTTTTGGTTCCGTTTTTCCGGGACCAACGGATTCAAGGTTGCGCACTTGCACGCCTCATATCGAGCATCGAAGTAAGGGATTCGTCCCCGAAACGAAGCTTGAGATAGGTAGGAAATTTGGGTGTTTTTTATCTTCAAAACAAGGAAGTATTTTGGTATATTTTGTTTGTTTGATGATTGGAAAACATGGAAAAATTATTTCAGTTTTTTGCTTTCGATTCTTGTTGCATTTAGAGTAGGTTAGCATTAGGAAATCGCACCGAAAAAGGGTAGGGTTTATTGTTGCAAAGCAGGGAAAAACAGGGCAAAAATCGTGCAAAACTTGGCAAAAAGCTCGCTTGTGATGCCTAAGATCGGCAAATGAGTGATTGGGGGCATCAACACCATAATGGAAAAGGGGCATAAGAGCCAAGAGGCCAAGGTAGAGCTCATTTGTGACCATTTCAGTGAGAGAGAGAGAGAGAGAGAAAGAGAGCTATCGCCCAATTCGATCCGATTGCACCATCGATGAGCATACCGCTCTATTCAGATATATGAATCCCTTTCCCTATTCCCCTAGATAGGATCTAGAGGTTTGTGCTTGATACGATTGAGTAAATCGCAAGAAACGACCGAAATCAAACTCTCGTTGTCGATGTGCACCGCGCTCGGCCCGTTCAAACGGTCACTTCTGGTCCGAGTCCCAGAATCAGCCCTCGGCCCTTTTTCGCTCGGCCCACTCAACCCGAAACCCTAATCGGCCCTCAGCTAGACCTACTCGTCCGAGTCGACCATTCGGACCATCGACCAATTCGGCCTTCAGCCACGTGTCATTCTCGGCCCTCGGCCCAAGTGCCTCGGCCCAAGTCCCTCGGCCCGTCCGAGTGACCTCGTCCGAATTGACCACTCGGCCCATCCGGACCAACCCATCCGAGCCTACCCTATCCAAGTCCTGAATTCGGCCCTCGGTCCATGTGCCTCGGCCCATCCGAGTGACCCACTCTGACCCTGCACTCGGACCAGCTGGGCCGAGTGAAAATTATTTTCAAATTCTCAGAAATTTGACCTGACTCGGCTAGGGCTCAGCAGCGCAAACTGTCTAAAGTACTTATAACGCTCAGAAGTCGATTCTGGCACTTGAAATAGACGGAATCGTAGGGAGCAGCCACTTGGCAGCTTGAAGTAGACAGCAGCGAGACCCAGAGACCTAGATGCAAAGTGCTGAGCAGTTAAAACCTGATTGGCCAAGAACAAATGAGGCAACATACTAGAAAGACCCTGAACCCTGTCAAGCCGGCCAGAAAATTAACCAACAAGCCTATCAGGCCTGAAATAAAGCGAGAGTGCATAAGACGATTCGAGGTTGTTGCTGCACTCACCTTGAATTTCCGCACTTGAATGCACTTAAAGAAATTGAAAGCCTGGTTGAGCACAAGTGCACTAGGGGTGACACGCACACTGAGTGACCATAAATTAAGGATTGTATTCAATAACTGAAGGAACTCACTCAGATAAACCACTCAAGGAACCCACCAGTAGGAGAGGACCCAAGATGTAGACAAAGCATCAACGTGCAAAGTAGGACCAAGCAGGTGGCATCAACGACGTGGATCTGACAAATCCATTCAACCTGATCAACATCTTGGCCGAGCACAACAACATGACTATGGCAGAAGAAGGCTCAGACCATAGGTCTAATTAGGAACTCGACTTGAATGTCTTCCCAAAGGCTATTTAGCAGCTGGTCAGCGGCTATGATGCACTCGCCCAGTACGAGCACCGCAGTAGGATGGCAGACGCTATCATCGTAGACCTAGAAGAAGAGAGGAAACTAGCCCGCAAGGCTTTGCAAAGCATAGTCGAATACAATAGGGACCAGCAGGCTAGGAGCCAAAGGCAAAGCATGGAGTTGCATGAGGTGCAACGAGTGCTAAACCTAGCAAGAAGAAATCGAACAGATCACGAGAGAGCCCTAGAAGGACAAGCTTCTCATGAAGCGACTGCTAGATAACACAGCAGCAGAGCAAAGTGTTGCAGCACTAGTGACGTCTCTACTCGCAGGATTAGGAGCGAACCAAGGCTCAAAGAGCCAGTCTAAAATCCCTATCGTTGCCAAGAAACTCGACAAATATCAACCCCACGACGATCCATATAGCTTTGTAGAGCAATTTGAACAAGTCTGCGAAGCCAACAGCCTCAACGACCTGACTCAATGCTCTCAAGCGTTTGGGCTCTGCTTAGGTGACAAGGGAAGGACTTGGTATACAAGCCTAGATGCTACAAAATGAGCCAACTTCAGTGGCCTCAAGGATCTCTTCATTAAGAGATTTTCCAAGCCTGGATACTCTGACAATCTGCTAGTACGCTTGATGAATGTCAAGCAGAAAGAGAAGGAGGACATTCGCGACTACGTAACCCACATGAGGAGTCTCTTCAAGAGAATCCCTATAGGTGAGCGGCCGACTAAAAGAGCATTTTGGACTGTATTCATTAGCGGAATTCGCGATGAGGAGTTATATAAGGCTTTGACAGGCAATTCGAGCTTGTAGCGAGACGTGCTAGCTAAGTGTTTGAGGAAGCCATCAGAGTCGATGATCAGCTAAAGGAGTGGAGCTCTAGGAGCGCGAACCTAGAAGAGACCAACTCGTGAAGCTCAGAGAGAGCATCAGCCTCTAGTGAGTGATCGGTCCCATCATCCCAAGATAAGGGGAAGGCCACCGAGACAAACCAAGACTTGGCTGATGTAAAGATGGAGTTATCCAGGTTGCAAGACATGTTGAGATGACCAACGTGCCCACACATCCAATGCGTGTACTATGGCGGAAACCACTTGCCAGCTGAGTGTCAAGACCCTAGGTCAAGACCTTGTGCTAACTGCGGTAGGTTCGGTCATGATGTTGCACATTGTAGATTACCAAGAAGACTTCCGTATTCGCAACCCTACGGCCAACCTTACCTAGCGAACAGGCCGCAGCCATTCTTTGGAAGGGGAGCCCCATTAGCCCTTCCTATGCCTAATGACATTAAGCCAGCTATTCCTAGGATGGACATAAACCCTACTGGCATACCCAGACCACCTGGTCCTTACGTGACCCATCCACCGAGCGATGTTCCAGTCCACTACGTGGAAGAACCAAATGAGGAAGAAGCTTACATATGCCCTTACGTCTCATAGGACAATGAGGGCAATGCTGTCCTCATGGATTATCGCCCCATGCCGGTGATGGCGTTAGGAAGAGGACAAGGTAGAGGCCTAGGAGGGCAGACGCAGGGTCCAATCACCTATTGGACTTGTGGTCACCCAGGTCATGTCTCATCACGTTGTCCTGAAAGGGAGCAAAAAAACAGAGACAAGGCTGACCAAAGGTGTGCTGAGTGCGGAATCACTCATCTCTTCGTCGATTGCCCAAAGTGAAAGCTGTCTTCTAGCTCAGCCAACGTACCATCTGTCCCATTGGGGCTACTTGGAGTCGAGAACCTCGATAGGGAGGCGACACCTATTCCGTTATGGGTCATGGCACGTGCCCAGACAAAGAAGGCCGGTATATCACTGCCAATACCTAGCAACCTTGACGCAGCTTCAATAGGGAAGAAAAGTCGCAGGCGGAAGAAGAAGAGGTCGGAAGCTAAAATCACACTAAAAACGGAGAGTGCTACAACTCTGCCTGCTGGAAGGAAGGTCTCTGACGCAGAGGCAGAGACTTCAACCCCTCAGAGGGCCGAAAAGGAAAGTGCTAAGATAGGGGAATACCGCATCCTAAGCGATAGTTAGAGGCCATAGAAAGTGAAGGAATGGGTGAAGGAGGCTCAAGAGCATCTAAAAGATGGTGAGCCCATCATAGAAGATGAGATCAATGATCTCTCCAGCATAAGCACGCCAATCTCACCTCCTCAACCAAAGTCGGGAGAAGCAACCGCACCACAAGCAGTGCCGCTAAGGCCAAGCCTTGGTGCAACAGGGCCACGGTTCAGTCACGGCCACTGGTCAAGACGATCTAGGTTAGGAGAGAGACAAGCACCCAATGATCTCCTGACCACGTTGGTAACTACCCCTGTAACACTTAGCCTGGGAGATCTGCTTAGGCAGCACCCCACCCTATGGCAAGATCTTAAGTAATGGGTTGAAGGGCCACGAGAGCAGGTCACGGCAGACCCTCATGACCATGATGTAGAGTCGCAAATACCGAGTTTGACACTGCACTCTATGCCTAAATCCTTACACATTAATGCCTTCTGGGAAGGTTCCGAGATGCATGTGGTCTTACCGGTTTTAGCCCTAGGCGATACAACGAGAAAGGGAATCATGGACACCGGAGCTGAGGTTAGTGTGCTTAGCCATGCGGTGCTTCAAACTTGGGGAAACCCACTTGTTGAAACTGCTAGGTTTAATGTCACATTAGCGAACGGTATGAGAGTCAAGCCATCCAAGGTGCTTAAGAATTGGCCAGTGAAGATCGCAGGTGTCCAATTCTCTGTGGACTTTATAGTCATGAAGGGAGTGGACTACGATATCCTGTTAGGTCGACCCTGGATGCGCAACGCTAGAGTCATCAAAGATTGGGGTAATGGCTTGATCTTCCTTGGCAATAGAATGGACGCCGTGAGAATAGAGATGGACACTTGGGAGACCTCACCGGTCAACTTAGATGCCATCTCTGCTATGCTTAAGGGTAACACCCATGTCAAGAACTCCTATGGGCCCTTGACCAAGTATATCCCATGCCCAAAGGACGAGCGGGATTGGATGCACATTCTTGCTACAATGGACCTGTCATTCTCCGATCAGGAGGCATATGAGCAAGCCATCAAAACAATCGGCAAGTCTAACGACACACCCTTCACACCAGTCTGCATGATGGTAGGAACCCTTCGGGGGAAACCTAAACCTATCAACTTCCAAGTCCCAACCAACAAAAGGGAACTCTAGGAGATACTCGAATACTTAACGGACAAACTAGCTGGCAATCCAGCTGCCAACTTCAAACCACTCCAGGATCTCCTGGGTGAATCCAAGTGGCAATGGACCAGAGTGCATGACTTAAACCTCATGTATAACTGGGCCCTAGTTCCTGACCAACGACAAGAGATATACCAAGCCCTAGGAGACGACGAGCAGTCTGACAGAGAGGACTCTAATGATGAATACGAAGACTGCCAATCCTTCAGTGATGAAAGTGAGGGTGAGGTAGACACCGTGGAGTACGAAACTGAGGGGCAAGAAATAGAGTAAATACGAGTAGACTCCAAGCCGCAGAAAAAGAGTATCTTCAAGATAGAGAGAGGAGTCATGCGCATGGAATGCGATAGTGCCTGGTTGGAACACGTACGGGCCATAGATCTTGAGCAAGCAGGCCTAGCCCAGCCAGGAACGACATCAGTGCTTAGGACAAAGTCGCCATCCGAACTGCGCCCACCAGGGGAGACCACCTCTTCTAATGACGGCAGGGAGTTCAACTCTGAGTCGGAGATTAGTTCGGATAGTGATCCAGAAATCCCTAGGCCGCCTACGGCTAGACACACCAAGGGGGATCTACCCGTCCACATGAGGCACAGACGATTAAGGCAAAAAAAGGCAAAACAACCCAGGGATACGCAAGCCGAAGAACAACAAAAACCGCACAACCTCCCTAAACGATTTACGAAATTCATAAAAGAGGATAGGGTAGTAGTTCTATTAGGTGCCAAGTGTCAAGGGCAAATGAGCAAACCAATTGAGGGACCAGCCAAGGCCAAGGAGATTGCGAGAGTACATAGACATGCTCGCCTGGTCCTTAGAAGAGCTTAAGGGGGTAGATCCGGGTGTCGTGACTCACAACATACCCATGACGCCAGACGCAACGCCGGTCAAGCAGCGACCATACCCTATGAATCCAAAACACGCTCATGCTATCAAAGAGGAGATTGATAAGCTAATGAGAGCGAGATTCATTTACAAAATTGAACACACAGACTGGGTGTCACCCATAGTCATCGTGATGAAGAAGAATGGAAGAATCCGAGTGTGCGTCAATTACAAGAAGGTGAATGCTGCTACTAAGAGGGACAACTATCCATTGCTGTACACTGAGCACATGCTTGAGAGAGTGGCGGGCAAGGAAGCCTACAGTTTTCTAGACGGCTTCTCAGGGTACAACCAGGTGCAAGTGCATCTTGCAGACAGGCACAAGACTGCCTTCGCCACGAAGTGGGGCGTCTTTGCTTACATAGTCATGCCCTTTGGGTGGACGAATGCCCCTGCCACCTTCCAACGCCTCATGTGCACCATCTTTAAAGACATTCTTCGCAAGGAGTTGGAAGTCTTTGTCGATGACCTCTGTGTTCACTAGACCTGGATTGAACACTTAGACAAACTCTGCACAGTCTTTGAGTGGTGTCGCTTATATCGTCTCTCCTTGAACCCCTTAAAGTGCCAGTTTTGGGTAAAGCATGGATGCATCTTAGGGCACGTGGTGTCGAAGAACGGCATTGCCATTGACTTTTCAAAAGTCAAGGTTATTGTCGACCTTCCACCCCCAATCAACTACAAGGGAGTTCAATGCTTCCTAGGCCATACGGGGTACTATCGATGGTTTGTACTAAACTATGCATTGATCGGGAGACCCTTGTACAAGCTATTGATCGTCTTCGAATGGACCGAGGCATGCCAAGGATCATATAAAGAATTGAAAAAGGCTCTAACCACAGCACCAATTCTACGAGCCCCATTACTTTCCACCTGCATATCGATGCTTCTAAGTTTGCCGTGGGGGCAGTGTTGTGCCAACCTGGCTAACACAACTTAGACTATCCAGTGAGCTTTGCTAGCAGACAACTCACTGAGATGGAAATGAACTACTCGATGATAGAAAGAGAAGGGTTAGCCATGGTATTTGCTGTGAAGAAATTCCAGCACTATCTATTGGCTACACCTTTTACCTTTTTTGTGGACCATCAAGCCCTTCTCTATCTAGTAAACAAACCTTGCGCTACAGGATGCATAGCTCAATGGCTCCTTCTGCTCTTGGAATTTGACTTCTTCGTGGTTGTACGAAAAGGAAAATAGCACTATATGGCTGACCATATGTCGCGCAATCCCATGGGAGAGGTCGTTGGACAAGGCATTGTTGACGAATTACCCAACGCCAATCTCTTTAACCTATCCAGCGATAGAGATTTATTCAAGGCTGATCTAACGCCATATTGGGCGGATGATATAGTACGAGTGCTTGAACATGGACTACCTGATCGACTGATAGAAAAAGCCCGACTTAGGCGATTAATCCTTAAGATCCAGCCCTATCAGCTGATCACAGGTCAACTCTACAGGTTGGGGCAAGACACTACAACATATACATGCTATAACGACGTTTTCTTTATATACGAAAAATATCCCCGTCGTCACTATTAGCATCGCTACAAAACCGTCGCTATTTGCCTCGCTATTTTCGTCGCTAATTTCATCGGTATTAGTATTAGCGTCGCTATTTAGCGACGCTAATATCGACGAAATTAGCGACGGTTACAGAGGAATTTTCGATGCTAATACCGATGATTGCAGAATTATTTTGCAATGCTAATACCGATGGTTGCAGGAAAAAAACAATTGTGGCAGAGCTACAAGTGCAGCCCTGCCACAGTTAGAGCCACACAGGGCTAAGAGACAATTCCTGTTGTCAAAGAAGTTAGACAATCGATCCCAAATAATGACAAGACTTTGCAAACAAGTACTTTCATGACATTAATTAACATAAATGTGCACTGCATTGATAAAGAAAATAACCGAACTTAAATTGATAAGTCCTACTGTGACAAAGCAAATATGTATACACTTGTACATCAATATGTGGTGAATAACATGGAGATGTGTATATGGAGTCATGCTACAACATAGAAGTCCGAATCATATACACTTAGCTATTACATATGGAGGATAGAGGCCATAAGGCCTTACATAATACAAGATGGGGAGTAATCCTATGTAGCCTAATCTGCTCTCTACAACTCATCTGCATTAGACAACTCCTCTCGCTGTAGTGGCATATCGAAGGGAGCTTGCAACAGCAAATACATATATAATTGTGAGTACTAAATACAAACTGACATATAATGACAAATTTCTCAAATTAAAAATTATATTTATTACTACTTACCAGTCCTCCACGATCATAGAGCTTCTCAATCAGGGCACTCAAACCATGCTTCTCCCCGTATGTCACCTCTAGTGTAGTCGGGTCACGATTCGTAAAACCTTGCTATGGCACACAAACATTGAAAAACAACGTACTTGAGATTCATATTTGAAATATATACATCAACATTGATGTCATTAAATTAGAGTACTCTACCGTATTAATACTTATGAAATCTGCTAGGAATGTTGCGTAGCCGCCACTACCAAGGTGATGCACCGATCCTGCATCGAAGCGCACCTTTGCTGCATCCTTCTGCTGCTTCCACTTGTCTGGAGTAGATGTTGCCTCATCCTGGAGATTACTCCAGTCCTCTGTATCTAGCCACTCCGGCTTCGATTTTCCCTGCTTGACTGCTTCGCGTGCATCAGACCGCCTATGCGACTGATATTCAAGCATACACGTCATTATCCACCCTCTCGAAAATCTATCATTGCTAGAGGGCTGAGGGAACTCTCGATACAATGTATTGATTATGTACTCCTTGCTGGCATCTAGGATCTGCTTCCTCTTGTCTGTAATGTTGTGCCGAAATACTTGTTGGCACAACTCATGCATCCTAGAGATGATAGATTTTTCCTCATCATTCATGTATAAATGGCCAGTGGCCTTATCTATGAGATACGAGTAACCTGCAAGATTTTGCAAACAGGTACTTTCATGACATTAATACAAATGTCGTCATCTGTAAAATCGCAACTCATCCTGTTGTCCGTGCCCAAATCCTAAACCTGCACATAGAAGGAAAAATAATAATATTAGATAATTAATTGCAAGACATAATAAAACTAAGACTTAATTTGCAAGACTTCATTTTAAAATAATAATAATAAATTAGATAATACAAAACACCATACTCCAAAAACATACAAACTGTCCTAACCGATTTGCAAAAAGTGGCATTGCTATAGTGGGAGGAACGTTTTGATTGAGTCACTTTTGTTTAGGGTTCCACAATCTCATCTTGACATAGCTCAGTATACATCGAGAGATCTATACAAAATTCTCCACAAAATGAGGACTCTGCTTCATTTTGAAAAAACCCATCCTCTATCTCCATAGGTGAGATATCTTGGTCCTCCAGGCAGTTCATCCTAGTTTCTTGTATGCCTTCTGTCATTGCCGCTATTAAAGGTATCTCTTCTACGAACAGTACGGGGGTTCTAGCAAACACAGGGATACTCCTAGATGTCATGGGAATGACATACCACCATTGAGGTTGTTGCGGATTGGGGAAAAAGATGACCTGATCCATATTAAAATTAGTATAAAAGTCCACTTTGAGATTGCTAAAGCACGTCAAGTATTAGGGACTCTTACCTGCTCACAGTGATTGCATCCATACCTTGGGATTGCATCCACGTGAGGAGTCCCACTCTTCTTCAGTAATTGTTTCTCCATCTTGAGATGCTTTGGTTAGGGCCTCATGTAGCCATCTAGTGGACATGAGTAGAGGCATCTCCTCTAAGCCCTTCGGATATCGAATGGGCCGTTGCCACGTACTTTGTCGAAAGTCAGATCTTGCAGACTCTCGCTTAGCTCGAGCATCCTCATACCGTTGTAACCACTTCTCCATCGTAGCACTATGCAGCATACAAAATCGGTTCACCTTGGACTCCATGGATGCGTCCATCTTCTTCTCTATTCCGTTTCCCACTAGGACATCTCCATTCAGACGATCATCCTCCTTAAGTGACCATATCAAGCCTTTGTCCCGGTCCATAGTGGACAACCACTCAGAAATGTACACCAAGGCCTCCAACACTAACCAACCTTCAGCCATGCTACCCTCAGGATGAGCCCGTTGTGGCACAAATCCCTTTAAGGTCTTCATGAACCATTCAAGGAAAAACATCCATCGACTATGGACTGGACCTGCAACCTACAATTCATCTACAATATGCAATAGAAGATGGGTTTGTATCGTGAGCATGCTAGTGGGAAGATACTTCTCCAAAAGACAAGCAGTCTCTGCTGCCATGCATTTCACGGATTCAATCGATGATGTGTGAATCTCTTTTTGGGAGACAAACTGAACCAACTTAGACAATTTGTAAATGGTTGTCCGTACCTCCGATGTTAGAGACCCCGCGATTGCGATCGGCAATACGAACTGTGAAAACCATGTAATTAATATTGTGTATAAACAAACGGAGATTCTGAAATCTAATATGCAGAATCATGCCATACGCAGCCTCATACCGTACATACCTGACACATCTTATGCCAATCATGGGATTTGAGTCCTATCAGTTGGTCATCCTTTGTGAATGATGTCTTTAGAGAACGCATTAGGCCACTCGGTATGCGAAAGGACTTGATGTTTTCCTTTACTCGTCGCACTTCATTGCTAGACAAAACCCAAGGAGCGCGTGGCAATTGCACTCGACTGTCGATGCCACTTTTTACAGGCCAATATGGTTCCATCTTTCCCACTGCTTTCAAATCCATCCTCGCTCCTAGTGTGTCTCGGTGCCTAGTGAGGTGGTCCCATAGCAAGCTACCCACATTCTTAAAAATGTGCATGGGATCTAAAAGGTGGTTAATTTTCAGTTTTTCCCAATAAGTTAGCTGATAGAAAATTGAGAAGCGTCGCATTCCACTGGGAAGCGAGTCTTGGTCCACCATCCTGTGATCAAACCAACTCAGTGCGTTCATTATCGCAGGAGGGTGGTCCACATAAGAATTGCCCTTATAGTTGCGGATCACCTACCAATATGTTTGCTCACGTCCTCCACTACTATTCCCTCCCACAACTCCTTTAGCTCATCAATCAGTGGAGAGAGGTAGACATCCATATTCTTGACTTTGTATCGTCCAGGCACAAGCAAGCTGAGCAAAAGGTGTCCTTTCTTGGTGGAAAGCCATGGCAGTATATTGTAGTTAACAAGGACCATGGGCCATACACTATAGGAGGTGGAACATGCAAAGTCAGGGAAAGTCTCGTCAATGTGATGCCATGCTTTTGAGTCAGCTGGTGTACGCTGTACACCATCAGTGGATCGATTTTTTGCATACCATGTAGTCACTTTGCAAAACTCTTGGTTCGAAAAATGTGATGAACATGCGGTATCAGCAGAAAGTACCTCAAAACCTTCTACGGAACAGTCTGTCCTTGCAAGTCATTTCGATACCTATTTGCACTGCACTTGGGATATGTGGCCAACAATTCAAACTCTCCCCGGAAGAGAACACAATCATTGGGGCAAGCATGAATGCAATTATAATCCATGCCTAGCTTTTGCAGCACTTGTCTTGCATCATCACGAGACTCAGGCATCGTGTTTTGGGTAGGCAAAATGTAAGATTTCAACATTCTAAAAATTGCAATGAAGCATGTTATTAGAGTACTACATAGCACATTTTAATGGCTTTCAATAAAGAATCATAGACATCATAATATACCTGAATAGCTCTGTCACACTCTCATCGCTCCATCCATACTTTGTTTGTATGCTCAACAATTCAAGAAGTGTCTTCGAATGGGATACCCGACTCCCATCATACAATGGAATGGTAGCCTCCTCAATTAAAGGATCTTGGGATTCTGAGTCCGTCGGAAGTAATGATTCGATCATCATGTCCTCTAATTCGGGCTCCAAAAAAGCAGGAGGATCGTCCATGTCTCCAGCATTCTCACCCATAGAAGGGGGTTGAGAGTTATCACCTTCTATGAGACAGTTAGTTATCCCAGATGGCATTTATATAGAGCGCGGACGAACCCGTCTTACTGGACGCAAGAGATCTGCGGACTGCAATGTATCGACATGGCCCTGACCCTGTAAAGGACGTTAAGGAGCTAACTTCTAAGATAACCCCAAATTGTTGTACGTAAATCAATTACATGTCATATAGTAATGAGAGAGAACTTACCGCAATCTCGTAATTCAAGACTACTTGGTCGATTATCTCAACTCGAAACTCTCCATACCGTTCCACATGCTCTATGGACAAACGACGTTTCCGACGAATGGCCAATTTGCATTGCGTGCATGGACAGGGGACACGTTGATTGAGCCAAGCCTCATGATCCCCACCATGTTGGTCATGAGTGCTAGACATCTTGACTGCGATGTAATGGAATGATAATTTAATAAAGATTCTAAATTGTAGATTGGGACCACTCCACTATATATATTTCAGGTCTTTTTTTTTAAATTTTCATACCTATCTCTTTGAGTTCGGCTCTAAACTTATCTATCTTTGAGGTCAGCTCTAAACTATGCTCACACACATACATTTTTATAACAGTTCATAGATCTTCCACTATGCCTTGAAAGGCACAACTCCTTTTGAAGCCTTTATTGGTCAAATGCTAGTAGTGAGTTGTTTGAAAGTTTTTGGAAGCATTACTTATGCTCAAAGAAAGAAATTAGACTCTAAATCTCTCAAACGTATTCTCATGAGTAATAGTAACATCACCAAAGCAATTTACTTTTATGATCCTAGAAAAAGAAGTATTTCTACATCTAGAAACATCATTCTAGATGAATATGTAGTTTAGAAAGATCTTGCAAAAGATACAATCCAAACAAAACAAGCATCTCATTTCTCTTTCTCTACATCTCTATCTCTCTCACTCTCTCTCTAAAATTATAATCAAGCAAAACAAGCATCCCCCTTCACACTCCTTTCCATTTCTCTTTCTTTCAACACTTCCTACCCTATATACTTTGCAAAGATTAAAGAGAACCAACACAAGAAAAAATATAAAAACACTCTCTTCCATTTCTCTCTTTCAACACTTCCTAACCTACATTGCAAATTAAAGCAACACAAAGATTGAAGAAAAACTAACACTTTCTAACCTACATTGCAAAGAATAAAAACCAACACAAGAAAAATTTTGAAAACACTCGCTTCCATTTCTCTCTCTTTCAACACTTCCTAACCTACATTGCAAAGCAACACAAAGCAACACAAAGATCGAAGAGAAACCAACACTTTCTAACCTACATTGCAAAGCAAAACAAAGATTGTAAAGAAACCAAAACAGGGCATACCGTCGTGCTCTCTTCTTCTTCCATGACCTCTTCGTGCGGGTGACACTCCTCTCCTCGCATGCAGCTCGCGGCTTGCTTCCTTGCTCACCTCCCTCTCTTGCTCACCTCCCTTTCTCTTTCTCTCCGCCTTTGCTTTGCTTCTGCAGTTCGCGTGCGCGTTTGAAAGAAACATTTGGGTTTTCGTGAAATGTTACCAAAGTAAGTCATCGCTATTAGCGTCGCTATTTACGTCGCTATTTGCATCGCTAAATAGCGATGCTAATAGCGACATAAATAGCGACACAGATAGCAACGCTAATACCGACGCATTTTTCGACTTAAAATATTTCGAGGATTAGCAATGTAAATAGCGACGCCGAAAAAAAAATGTCGCTACTTAGCGTCGCTATATGTGTGTACCCTTGTAGTGAGACGGATTGCTACGCAGATGCGTATGCAAAAATGAGATGCACGACGTGCTCTTGGAGGCGCATGGCGGCATTGCTGGAGGGCACTTTAGCGGAGACACGACATCACGAAAAGTGTTGCAATCTCAACCGTGGTGGCCCACGCTTTTCCATGATGCAGCCCGATTCGTCAAGCATTGTGACGAGTGCCAACGGACAAAAGTCTCGATTCGCAAGGATCATATGGAATTGGGGACCCTTGTCATCACACGAAAACCCTTCGAAAAATGGAAAATTGACTTCATAGGACCCATCAGTCCTGTTGCCTAGTATTCACAAGCCAAGTACATCATTGTGGCCATGGACTACCTCACGAAATGGATAGAGGCAAGAGCGACACGAAGAAATGGCGCTAGGACGACTGCCAAGTTCTTATGGGAGCAGGTGATCTCACGATTCGGCTACCCATCGAACTGGTCAGTGACCAAGGCACGCACTTCATCAATGAAGTGATAGCGCATCTCCTGTCCACCTTTCTCATCATCCATCGCAAATCCTTGCCATACTATCCTCAGGCAAACGGCCAGGCACAATCCATGAATAAGATTATTATCAATATCCTGACCAAGGTGGTCTCAGCCTCACGCACCGACTGGGACAACAAGCTGGTGGCAGCTCTGTGGACTTACCGCATAGCTTATAAAATGGTTGTTGGTCAAACCCCCTTCAGGCTGACCTATAGAACTGAAGTGGTTCTACCATTAGAATTCTTTGTTCCTAGCCTGAGAATAGCGCTTCAAGAATGATGGGAAGGGAAGGGGGCATGGACGCAATGCCTGGTCGAACTCGAGCGCCTCTCAGAGACTCGCCTTCTAGCCACCCATGCGCTTATATGTGAGAAGGCCCAACGTAAGACTTGGTTTGGCAAGCATGGCAAGCAGCGCGACTTTGAACAGGGTGACTTAGTTCCCCTCTACTCAGTTAAGGGACCTTTCAAGGTTCGTGCGATCAGCCGCACAGGCAATGTCGAGCTCGAGACCTTAGATGGTGAGGGCATAGGCTTCTTCAACGGTAGTTGTGTCAAGAAGTACTACCCTCCCATCCATCCTTTGCACGAGCCCCCTATGTTAAAACCACTTGTCAAGATACAAGTGGCCACAATCACAGAGGTTGATGATGAGGATGAGGAAGCCGTAGAGCCTGCATACCTCCATATTACGATCACTGCAAAACAAACATGCGCTTTCAACACCTTGATCGACGAGGGAGCAGACTTCAATGTCTTAACTCACGATCATTGAACTCAACTTGGCAGACCACCACTTCAACCCACTAATGCAAAATTAAGCCCATATGGGGCCCATTCCTACGCACTTCTCGGCAAGTGCAAAGCTGCCGTTTCTATCGAGTCTGAGACTGTCCCAATGGTTTTTTACGTGTTGCCAAAGGTTAAACACACAGGCACGGAGTTGCTGTTGGGGCAAACTTTCAAAAAGCAGACTCACTGCAATGTTGATTATGAGTCACAGTGCATCCACCTCGCAATAGGCAACGTTCTCATTGTCACAGCCTTTAAAAAGGGCTGCGCGACCTCATCACTATCCACAACGCCACCGGTAGAAATATCCGTAACCAACTCCAAGGAGGGGGGTAGTGTGCAACCGCCACCACCCAGATTTCATGAATCACAACCCGCAACAGCAAAACCTAAAGCCCAACAGCCTAGATCTCAAGGGCATCCTAAGCAGCCACAACCGTCACCTAAGAATCGCCACTCCTGTCCTCATAAAACCAAAAACATTAAATCTAAGAGGCCAGGACGCAATCACAACAAGCGTCGCATGATCAAGCAAAGATGGGTCCCTAAAACCCTCTTGCATGCGCAAGGCTACTACATGGGTAACACCTGGCTGTGGATCGCTAAGGCCTACATGGCCAAAGGCACTATTCATACGCCGCCCTCAAGCTTGATCAATCCAAGTCCCATAAACCCTCCAAATCATTCGCCGCAATGCCCTCCAAAACCACAGCCATCCGACTCATCCACGCCTAAACCCAAGAAAGTCACACAAGCCTATCGGCCCAAACAACAGACTCCGTCACATGAGTCATCACCCGACCAAGTCAACCCAACTCCCCAAATCCACCCTGAATGCAACAGCCCATCCGTCGTGGCTGCTCCTAATCCACCCATAATCCAAGCAGCTCACCCAAGACTCAAGCACACACCCAACCGCAACTCATCGTTGCCACCAGCGCTAGTTCTAGCAAACCGCGACCACCCGTCGGCCTTACGCCCTCCTATGAACACAAATCCTTTTTAGCGCTAGCCGTCGACCTCGCTGAGGACACTGGGGATGATGTGGTGGAATGCATTAAACGACTAGACACCACCTTCATGTCGTTAGCACTAAGATACGACCGCTTGGACATAGGATTATTGGAGGAACCCTTTGCAACTGAAGTTCAAACCATGCCCTGCTCCTGGGAAACCTTTGAATTCGCATTCGCAAACGCTTCTCGCTCCGCTGCTGAATTGCTCAACAGCGAGATCTCCAGAGAGCAAGCCATCAAGCAGCGCCTCATCACGTCATATGATCAGTGAACCACTTCTACTATCACTGATCAAGAAATCACAGTGTTATGAAAGCTCGCTGATACTGACTCCCCATTCTTGAAGCACTGGTACACTCTTAGGCTGCCATGGGAAGTCGAAGGGTGCCGCATAATGACCAACGCTGAGCAGCGTCGCGCTATCAAAACAGCGGAATATGACTCCACATATATCGCACCAACCTCGTATCGAGTGTTAACCACTTTTCGGGGCCGCCCCATGGAAGAGCACATCAAAGGATACCCCTACCTCGACCGCTTGTTGACTGAGGAAGAGTTACACATTGCTAGTCGTGTCAACTCTGGTGACTTCCTAACAGATGTTCTCACATACATCATGCAAGTGGGGATTCAACCCTCTGATCTGGACCGCGACGCTCACTTAGAGTACAACCCCCAATTCTATGATTGGCTCCTTCACAAGTAACTCCTACGCCACCATGCCAAACACGCTTGCCCTTCTGACCCTAAATCCTAGGAAGGATTCTTCTCAAGTTGGAAGGGGAGGGGGAATGAGTGAGGTGAATCAAATCAGGCTAACCAAATCAAAATTAGTGAAACACATAAATAGTGAGGTGAATCAAATCAGGCCAACCAAATCAAAATTAGTGAAACACATAGACATATATTATGAAAAACAGGCAAAAAGTCAAAGGCTGAAAAGGAAAATCTACAATGGTTCTTAATGAATTCGTTCAAAAAGCATAGAGTTTCTCTTTTTCATCAATCAACAAATTACTATGTGGAAAGCACTAATGAAAATTTCAGTTTATGACAGAAACGAAAAATGTTGCAACAAGATCGTGCCCACCGGCTTCCATTCACGGAAGAGGAGAGAGCAAAGTACAGCATCACCCTGAAGAGCCGCGCCTACAACCAATTAAAATTCCAAACTATTCATAATATAGAAGGATTAGTGGCCAAGGAAGAGGCGGCCAGGAGAGTCGTTGAAAGCTGCAACTTCAACAAGTACCTGGAAAGATTCACACAAAAACCCGACCACACAAGTTGTGTAGAATTTCTCAGGTCTTACGACCCCAACAACGAATGCGGCACCGTCACAGTGGGAAGGGGACAGAATGCCAAGCAAGTATTGGTTGCCTTGGTGGAAAAGGCCCTGGGACTAGAACCAAAAATGGAAAAGAAGCAGAAGAGAGACGTGTACGCCATGCTAGGGATGAGGAAGGAGGACGTGCTGACGAACGACGGCATCAGCATCCAAGATATCCCCGATGCAGAAACAAGGTTGCAGGCGAAACTCATACATGCGCTCTTTTCCAGCCAGTGCTACAATGCGTTGATGCACCGAATCAGTGTGCCAATACTGGAGAATATGGCGGCCCATACCCGGCATGAAGTCGACTGGAACTGCTACGTGCACAAAACCATCGACCAGGCAACTAGAGCACTAGCCTTAGGAAGCATGCTCGCAGGAGGAGAATCCCCAGCATCTAAGGCCGCAGAAAGAAATAAGGCCTCCTCCAAAGCCTCGTTCATCACCTATGGGAGCATCTTAATAGCGCTCATCCAGGAGGCTGTGAAAGAGACACAAGATGCAAAAGAGGGGGAAGGGGAAATGCCTGACAGGTCACCCCCTCATCAACACCAGGAGAGGTCCAGTGAGACCGAGGAAGAAGGGGAAGAACAGAAAAGCAAAAAGCAGGTCAAGGAAACCAAGAAGAAGGTAGCACAGAAGAAAAACAAATAGGATGAAGGCCGCATGAGAAGAAGGAAGACTTGGAAAAAGCAAAAAGACAATCCCTCAGGGAGGCCGAGGAAAGAGAAAGGAAGAGGAAGCAGGAAGAAGAAGAAACAACAGAGCAAGTCAAGCGGGCTAAAAGGGCATCAAAGCAAGAGGCTGAAAGGAGAAGAAGAGAAAAGCAGGAATAAAAAGAGAAACTAAAGGAAGAATACAAAAAGGACAAAAAGGAAAGAAAAAGAAGAGTTGCGAAGGAGGAAGAGGAGTTAAGAAGAAAGGAAGAGGAGGACTTGGCCGAGGCCACACGCTAGTCCATCGAAGCGGAGAGAAGACAAGAGAGGGAGCAACAGAAAAAAGAGATCGAGTCCATGACTGATCAACTACACCTCGAGAGGAAAGAGCAAGAGAACATGAGCAAAGAACTCAGAGCCCATGAGCAAAAGCTCGTAACCCTAGCACAAAAGCAGGGGGAGAGCATGGAAGGAATGAGCAAAAGGGCCAAGGAATGGGCCACGCAGAACGAGAAATGGGTGAAGGCACTGGCGTGGCGCCTCACCTTGTTGGAGAAAGAAAAAATCTTGGCAGAAAGCAAAGGGGACGCCGCCCATATAGCCTTCACTGCCCAGCAAACAGGCCTTCCTCAACACACTACTGGACACAACCCAACCGGAGGGAAAGGAGTCGTTGGAGGTGGTGCAGAAGAAACTGAGCATCCCACGTAGAGCCCTGCATACGGGGCTATAGATGCCACCCCAACGTGTGGAGGTTAGGCTGGGCTTAGAAGAACAACGAAAGTACCTGCTATTGGCTGGCCTAACCCCCCAGGAGGCGGATGCACTCGGCTTTGAGGAAGGGGCACAGGTAGACGACCGACAGGGGGAGGACACTGACATTGAATTCATCATAAGAAGAACTAGCGAAGAAATAATCCCACAACCCCCCTCGCCGCACGATCAGGAACAGCGACAACTCGACCCGCCCCTGGACAGACAAACCACGCTCAAGGAGCGACGGAGAAAATTGGTGGAAGAAGCCAGAAGTAAAGTACAATCTAGGAGAACTAGGAATACAAATGAAAGACATAGACTAAGTACTATCATGAGATAAAATCTTGGAGAGAACTAATCTTACTCTAGCAAGTGGCAGCCAAATGACCGAACTTCCCACAAATATCACATCATCTATCTGGAGTTAGGGTTCCTTTGAGCCAATCCATCCTTGCCCTTGCTTCAAAAAGCCATGGTCTTCCCAACAAGTCTTGTTAACCATCGCACGCAAGGGAACAACCTTCAAAGAGATGATGGGCCGAAGCAAATTCTTCAAACAGGCAAGGCTATTGTAGAGGTGCTACCTGGTGGTAGTGGAGTCAGCCTTATTGAGGCTATGCAGGTCAATGGGACTAAAGCCTTTAGTTTGCAAGCTATCATAAGAGTTCAAAAGGGTAGAGAAGGTGACAAGGACAATGTAAAGCTTGTCGATGAAAACCCTAAGCAAGACGATAAAGGGACGCAAGTCCTTAACCTTGACATGGAGGGGGGACCTCTAAAACCCATAGAAAGCAAAGCCGACTCTAAGAAGAATAAATAATTACCAAGGAGGAAGGCAAAAGGTAAGAAGGAAGCAACAAAACCAATTCAATGACCAAAAGAGAGAATGGTTTGGCAAGAGAAGAGAGCTCCAACGAATTATCATGAATTCAATTTGGCAAGCTCTCTTTGTGAAGTTAAACCAGATGTGAACCTCTTACAGCTAATTAAGCTATCTCTTAGAGTATGAAAGGAATTCAAAAAGATCTTGCGTACTGGGTATATCATAGAACCTTTGGGTATAGCACAAATAGGAGATGATTCGTTTGAGCATGCTGAAAAGCATTACCCAAGGATTGCAATATACATCATGAGTTCAGAATTGATGGAGAGGATGGGTCTCGCAATTCAAAAGGATGTCTCCATGATTCTTAGAATGGCTAATGATAGTCTAAGGCCGTCTGAAGGTTGCATCACTAAGGTCCACGTTACTGTTGTAAATGTAGAATGCCTTCTAGACTTTAGGGTGATTAGATTTGCAAGGCGTCCTAACTATCAAGTATTGGTAGTTAGACCTTGGATCTTGCAAGCAGACTGTAAAGTGGATATACCCACCAATTGATTGATATTTGGTAGAGGTGCCCGCCGCGTAGTAGTTGATGTATATCTTGAGTCTCCTCAAAGTGAGAGAGCTCCTCTATCCTCTACAGAATTAGAGACATTAGAAGATGTATCTGCTAGTGAGACATCATCGAGTGATGAATCCAAACAAGGGTCCACTATAGAAGACATCTATCAAATAACTTTGAATGAGCCGATAGAGGCTCAAGATCAAATAAGAGACATGTACATTATTGAGCTAGACCTTGGTATGCCAAATGATTCACGGCCAATTAAATTAGCATCCATGCTTAGTTTAGAAGAATGAGATGACTATGTGTCCCTGATTCAAGAGTTCCGTGACATCTTTGCCTGGAGTTATAATGAGTTGAGAGGTATCCCTCCCAACCTGACTGTTCACACCATTCCTCTAAAGGAAGGTAGTCGTCTTGTGCGTTAGAAAGTAAGGCGTATGCCTTTTGAATTAAGGGACGGGCTGTTCGAGAAGCTACATAAGTTGTGAAAAGTGGGTTTGATCTTTCATGTTCAGCATACTGAATGGTGTTTACTAGTTGTGATCAAGAAGAAAAATAATAATAATATTCAACTTTTCATGGACTTTAGAGAGATAAATAAGCAAACAATTAAGGACTACTACACGTTGCCCTTTATTGACCAAATTTTGGATCAACTAGAGGGTAGGAAAATATATTCGTTTAAGGATTGTTTTGTGGGCTATAACCAGATGGAAATTGCAGAAGAAGACAAGCTTAAAATGATGTTTGTACCTTTGCATAGCATGTGATCGAATTTGGTTTATGTAATGCACCTTGTTCATGGCAACGAACATTAGATAAGACCTTTGGTAACATCTCCCCAGATGAGTTGAAAATATTTATCGATGACTTGGGGGTAGCCACCATAAGAGAAAGGTAGCTGATTATTTTGCGAAAGTGTTTTGAGTGTTACAAACAATTTTGCATAGCTCTTAACTCACGTAAGTGCATCTTTGGGGTACCTTATGGGCTATTGTTAGGCCATGTGGTTAGTCCAGTAGGGATTGTGATTGACCCTGAAAAGATCAAGTTCATAGTCGCCATGAGTTCGCCATGCACTCTGAAAGAAGTGAATAGCTTTCTGTCATCGGTGGGATACTACTGGAGGTTCATAAATGCCATGGCAGAAAGAACGTTGCCATTAACGAATCTGTTGTCCTTTAGCTATCTATTTGAATGGAGTGACCCTTGTAAGGTAGCTTTTAATTATGTGAATCAGGAGCTAGTAAAAGAACCAATTTTAAAAGCACCTAAAAGGGGCAAAGTATTCTATATATTTTCAGTAGCCACCATGCATAGTATCGGCTGTTGCTGCTTATCCCCAAATTTGGGTGGAAAAGTGGTACCATTCAATCACTTTTGCTAGTTGAAAGTTGGGCATATCAGAAATCAACTACACCTACATGGAGAAATTGTTTCTTGCAATGGTATTTGCGACTAAAAAATTCAGGCATAACATTCTCTATGAGAAGGTTGTATTTTATGCGAAGGCAGAAGGACTTAGATTCCTGATGAACAAGCTACAACCACTTGATCATTTAGAGAAGTGGTTAATCAATTTGTAGGAATTTGATAATGAGATTAGAAGTAAGCCATTGAAACCACGGGGTATTGTGGAATGCCTTGTGGATTTCGGGGAGCCAAAAGAGACTTTAGTTGAAGGAAGTGATATTGAGAAAATGTTTAAAATTGATACGATGTCTATTCCCTCCTCGTATGCTACTATGACGCGTTACCTCTCGACAGGAGAGACTAGAGCCGGTTTATCAAAATCATAAAAGAGAAAAATTAGACAACAAGCATTGAAATTTTCTTTGATTGTAGGGACACTATATCTATAGGGGGTTGATGATATCTATCATTGATGTGTGATTCCTGACGAGGTTCCATTCATTTTGAAAGAATGCCATGATGGGACCTGAAATGGGCCGGCACTAGCTATGGCACTAGCCGGGACCTCATACTCATAACAAACAAACACACACTCATGGCCTCACGGACCAGGAGCGTCTATCCACTGCTAAAGGACAAGCTGCCCTAAAGCCTAATCTATGCGTTTATAGTTTTATAGCTTTGTAATCCAACGTTCCCTTTCTATAAACTCCTCAGAGGGAGAACCCTTACACATTGGCAATAGACATCATGATAATCACATACATGGGAGGAAACCTCTCGGTGGAAACACCACGGCCCCACTACAGCTCTCCCACATCCCAGGGATTAGCCCCTTGATGCATTGCTTAACATATAAAACAAACAAACAAACTCCACTCTTCATTTCGAATCCAGGAGATATACCATGTTTCCTCACTGAATAATCCCACAAGAAACGAACGTCTATCCTATGGCTTAGGATGCCTTTCCACACTCAAACGTAGTCATTGTCATTGAAAACAGGTGCTATGCATCCAAGTTTTTTATTCTGACACCATGGTTTCATCATGCACATGCAAAGGTGAATGATTCTAAAGTGCTCAAACATCATTTTCAAATCAGCAACGTGCTTGTCATCTTGACCCTTTTGTGGCCATTTTCTCGTCTTGCACCCGATTCAAGCTCTAAAAAATCATGGGCATCCGACTTGACATCCCGCATTGACTGGCAACTCCTGACATCCTGCACGTTAGTCGGAAAAATTATCAAAAATCCACAAGTGTCTCTCGGGCACCTTTTAAAAGTCGTCTTTCACTTGGTGCTTAAAATCATCCTAGCTGGAGCCACCGCCTTCGATGTTAAATATTTTTTCCCTAAATTCTAGATTTTTTGGCAAATTTTAGGCACATCCCAGGCTCAAAACTC
Organism: Lygodium microphyllum; assembly: GCF_053477565.2. Classification (NCBI taxonomy): domain Eukaryota; kingdom Viridiplantae; phylum Streptophyta; class Polypodiopsida; order Schizaeales; family Lygodiaceae; genus Lygodium; species Lygodium microphyllum. The sequence goes on along the minus strand of NC_141146.1, from coordinate 3,179,751 downwards.
CGCTCTCATTGGAAACCACAGGATAGGGCGACTCAGCCCGTCGAATCCCACGATAGATCTGCACAAAAACAACCAAAGGAAGCATCAAGCTGATACAAAATAGATACATATTAAAACACAGCACAATGCTCACCCTACCCCCTGACAGAACCAAGGCATGACATCCACAAGGAGTAGGCCTAGCATAATCAGATAGAAGGTCCAAAGCTAGTCACTAACCGACTGCTCCAACGCGGCCAAACTAAAAAGAACTATCAAAGAGGTCGCCCTAAGTGGTGGTCTGAACTACCTATACCGAACTAAGGACACAAACTAAGGACAACACAACCAGGAGCTCCTATTAGACGAGGACTACTATAGCCTAATCAAGAAGTATTTTTTTTCTAACACATTTCTTTTTTGAGGTTATTTATTTCCATACTCGGGCATGTAAAAATGAGGGAGCTGAGCGTAGTGACCCAAGGAGAACAGGGCATCGGCCTCAGGTCTTGTCTCGGTACCCAAGAGCCTACCAAGCCCTCGCAAGGCGACACTTAATCCTTTTCTGACGCTCACTTTTATTTTCGCTCCAACCTTCCTTACTTTCTTCTTTTCCAGCAAGATGCCACCCCTAGGAAGACAAGGGGGGTTAGAGCCTCTTTTTACACACCTTTGTATATATATTTATTTTCTTTGAGATATTCAGGGTTTTTTTCCTCTCTACCATCATCATTTCTCCTTCGCCAAGCTTCTCTAACTGCCTCACAACTAACAAGAACTCCTAGAATGGCGGCCTTCTAAAACAGGTCTTTTGATGCTTGACAATGTCTTTACAGGAGGCAACGACTACTCAAACCTCCCTCAGACATACCTAACCTAAACCTGGGACTTCATGCCTTGGATTCCGGTCCCCAACAAGAAAAGGAAATCCCCTACAAGTACACAGACACATATGCATAAAAACCACGGTACTCGTAAAGGAGAGATATCACTTGGATAGGGCCACAAGATGCTTCCGCACAACAAAGGCTCCTTCCAAGCGCTTCTTCAAATCTGTTTAGCACATGATGGGACCTGAAATGGGCCGGCACTGGCTCATGCACTAGCCGGACCTCTATCATGCGCTCAACAACCCCACAGTCTCGCGGCCAGGAGCGTGGATGACACATACATCATCTTCCTAAACATCTTGCGTTTGTATCACATCTTGTAGTCCAACTCTAACCCAATTAATACTCCTTAGAGGGAGTCCCAGCACATTGCCAAATAGCATGAAGTACAAACATAGGAGGTCCTCCAACGGCTGACTGCTACTACCTCACTGCGACTCTCCTACACCTTGGGGATTGGCCCCTCGATGCGTCACTAAACATATATAACACATTATCGAACACATTTTCTCTCAAGGTACCAATTGATCGTATCCAGGAATGTACCGTTTTCCTCACTTTCTTTTCCCTAGACCCAACGCCTAGCCTCCACCTTGGGCAAACTTACTCACTCAACGTTGGTCATGTCTCTAGAAAGCAATTGCTATGCATCTAGGAGGTATTGTCTGATACCTTTTAAATTTCATGCTTCATGCAAATTGTGAATGTCCACGTGCTCAAACAATTAAGGAAATTAGCATTGGTGCACATGTGGAAAACATTTCTTTCAATGATTTCAACTATCGCTCGTATGCGGCGTTGCATGAACCTAGCACCGAGAAACCCTCGTGCTACTAGGTCCTTAATTTTTAAATATCGACCAACCTAAATGGTATTCATAAAAACCAGCAATCTTTTCATCATTTCATTCAGCATTTAAACACTTTTCATACACTCTACCCCCTCACCCCGTTTAGGTTGTGCATTATTGACCTGTTTAGGGTTCATTTCCATGTTTTTATTGTATAAAAATCCATAAAAACTTACTAGAACATAAAGGTAGGGCTGAATTGAGGCTAAACCTCATACTTTAGACCCCCCATACATCCACAACCATGAATCTTATTTTTCCTTAATTTTCGGCACTCAAAATCCATTTTTCCCTTATTTTTAGTGGTTTTCCCCTATTTTTCTTATATTTTTTGCAATATTAAATGATTGAAAATTCAAAATGAGTTATGGGCTATGGCCCTTAGGTTCATTTTCAGCAAAAACACAAGTTTAGTTGGCGTGTCTTATTATATTTTCCATTTATATCTCAAAAACACATAACTTTCCCATATTTCACGTGTTTTACGGGTTTTACACTATTAATTTCATCCACAACACTTATGATTTTCTGATTTTCTAATTATAAACAGTTGAAAGACATTGCAAACAACATTATAATGCATAATCATCCCATGGGAACAAGAATTCATGAAGCAAATTGCATAAAACTTCAATTTCCTTTGTAAAAATGAGATTACCGTTCTTTGCGGGTTGCGGGTTTTTATTTTCCATATCTCGGGACTGATTTCCAGCATCCATTAATGCTCATGATAGTCCACAATCAGCAATCTTCCTTCCTCTTGCACCACGGAGCAATCCGGTCTTCATTGGACAAGCATCCATCATCCATTCTTCTTCTTCTTCTTCACCACATGAATCTACCTTTAGGGGAGAGAGAGGGAGGAGAGAGAAAGAATGAAATCAGAATTCTTCACAGAGACCACCATTTGACGGGCGAGAGGCGGCGATATGATCAGCAGGGAGAAGGTAGACAAGGCCAATGATCATTTGCATAGGTTGTGTGTAGCAGGCAAGTTGCCTCTCTCCATCCCATGGCGTGATTTTCGGCGCTGTTGATAGCACCCTCTTCTTCCTCATCCCACGATTTCTTCTTCTCTTTTGCATGCCTTTTGGTTGGGGGGTTAAAATTCCCCCAAAGGGCACCCCCCCTTTGGTCCATGTTGTGGCCACCCTTTCAAATCTTAACCAATTCTTGGCCATTTCCCCGTCCGGACTCGGAATTGAGCTCTAAAAAATCCTAGGCATCCGGCTTGGCATTCCGCATTGGCCGATAACTCATGTCAACCCACACGACTGTCTGAAAAATTATGAAAATTTACCAAGTGTCGCTCGGCCGCCTTTAAAGCACTTTGGCGCTTAAAATCGTCCTAGATCGAGCCACCGCCTTCGACGTTGAATATTTTTCCCTTGATATTCGTAATTTTTAGCTATTTTTAAGCACTTCTCGGCATCAAAACTCCGCTCTCATTGGTGATCACGGGATAGGGCGACTCAGCCCGTCGAATCCCACAATAGATCTGCACAAAAACAACCAAAGGAAGCATCAAGCTGATACAAAATAGATACATATTAAACACAGCACAATGCTCCCCCTACCCCCTGACAGAACCTAGGCATGATATCCACAAGGAGTAGGCCTAGCATAATCTGATAGAAGATCCGAAGCTATTCACTAACCAACTGCTCCAACATAGCCAAACTAAAAAGAACTGTCAAAGAGGTTGCCCTAAGTGGTGGTCTGAACTACCTACCTAACTAAAGACAACACAACTAGGAGCTCCTACGAGGCGAGGACTCTTGTAGCCTGATCAAGAAGTATTTTCTTTCAGCACATTTCTTCTTTTAGGGTGTTTATTTTATTAACATACTTGGGCGTGTAAAAAGGAGGGAGCTGAGCGTAGTGACCCAAGGAGAACAAGGCATCAGCCTCAAGACCTGTCTCGCTACCCAAGAACCTACCAAACCCTCGCAAGGCGACACTTAATCCTTTTCTGACGCTCACTTTTATTTTTGCTCCAACCTTCCTTCATTTCTTTTTTTCCAGCAAGATGCCACCCCTAGGAAGACAAAGCATCAACCCTGGGTCTGACTCATCCCTAGGAACCTGCCAGGCCTTCGCTAGGCAATGATCCACTGCATACACATTTTCATTTCTTTCTTTTCTTTTCTTTGATAGGGGTTAGAACCCCTTTTTACACACCTTTGTATATTTTTATTTTCTTTAAGATATTTCAGGGTTTCTTTTTCTTTATCATCTTTTTTCCTTCTGCAGGCTTCCCTAACGGCCTCACAACTAACAAGAGCGCCTAGAACGACTGCCTAGCAGGCTAGTAGAACAGGGTCACTAGAACTCCCTTCTAGAACAGGTCTTTTGATGTCTGACAATGTCTTTACAGGAGGCAATGACTACTCAGACCTCCCTCAAACATCCTAAACCGAAACCTCAGGACTTCATGCCTTGGACGGTCCCCAACAAGAAACGAAAACCCCTTAACAAGTACACAACCACATATATCATAAAAACCACAGTACTCATAAAGGATAGATATCACCTGGATAGGGCCACAAGAAGCATCGATGCCGCGACAAAGGCTCCCTCCAGCTCCATGGAATCTGTCAAGCACAGGACTCAAACAAGAAACCATTAACCGCACCTGCACTAAACAGACAACTGGCTCTCTTGGCCTAATGAAATAAAACACTTCACTACAAAACTGAATCGGCCCTCTTGGCCTAACAAAATAAAGCATTCAAAACCTCGCAACACTGGCCCTCTTGGCCTAATAAGATCAAACAGAATAACACCTACACATCCTTCCCTGGAAGAATCCAGATATACAATAATAGGCTCCCTCCCAAGGAGGAAAAACAGGCTCATAGCCCTAAACTAAATGCATAAGATTATGACCCATCCCTCCTGCATAGATAGCAAGAGGTGTACGCATGATAGGTTGTCTAATCAACCTATGGGTCCCAGATAATAATGGTAAATTGGTCTCGGCTACTCTTTGCATCAACCATATCAACCATCGTCTGCCATATATTGCATGTTCTGATAACATACCCCACAAGTGACTGGGTCCTATTTCATCATTGATCACAATATCCAAACTAGGACCACAATTAAAGAAGACATCTTCCTCATAAGAAAGATTTGCTAATGAATCCGCAAACTGATTCCAATAACGTGGAATCAGCTGAAAAGACACTCTCTCAAACTCTTCAAGTAGGGTCATCGCAGTCCGATGATACATACAAAGAATGGGATTCCGCACTGTGTATGTCCCATCTAGCTGATTCAGGATCAACTGGGAATCCCCTTTTACTAACAATCGATGAATACCACCTTGCTTGGCAATATACAGTCCCATAATCAAGGCTTTATACTCTGCCATATTGTTAGTGAATCCTACCCCGAGATAAGCAGCTAACTTCATCGTAACTCTACGTCGGGGATCTCGAATTACTACTCCAACACTCCCTTTTTTATTAGGGCCCCTGGACTCTCCGTCAAAATATAATGTATACGTCCACAATGGGTTTACACAACTGGCCATCACGAACTCCTCTATTCGTAATTATGGTAATCAAAGTTTAGCATGTTGAGAGGATGAATTGACGGCTCCATCCCACCTTCTTCATTAAACTCAACAGGGATACTCGTCAAAGTCGTAAGCAATGATGGCAGAAGACTTTAATCTCCCACACAAAGGTTCCGTCTTCTTGCTCAATCACTTTATATCCTTTGATCCACCAGATGAGTTTCCCCTGATGGTATCTTTGCTCCAGATATGGGTGCTCCAAATAAGGGATTAACCGACCCATCAACCGTCTTTTAAGCTCTTTACCGCAGGTCTCAGATCATTCCTAGCATGGACCTGCAATGCATTTTCTTTGTATTAGCATACTTAGAAGTAATAAGGTTTAATCTTATTAAGATTAACCTTATTCTTAAACTCTACTCCCTGTAGATCAGCTAATAGGGCTGTAGACCTGTTCTTCCCTAACCTAATAATCTTGTAGGATCCATCCCATTTAGGTTCCAACTTTCCTGGGAAAAGCTCCCTACGCGCATCGTAATACAAAACCAGTTGTCCTTTCTTAAAGGTATACTTCTTCGCTTTAATCGCTCTAATAGGGCGTCCTCACTACCCAAAGAATGGTTTATTGCGAATCTAATACTCGGTAACTCAATTTCTAAGGGTAAAACGCACTCCTCACCATAAACTAGTTTGAACGACGTGTGGCCAGTGGCTTGCTTGAACGTGGTATTATATGCCCATACTGCCACATACAGCTTCTTATCCCAGTCGCCTTTCTTTTCAGATACGACTTTCGATAGGATACCCACAAGCTGCTTGTTGGTACTTTCAACCTGCCCATTTGCCTGCAGATTATAAGGAGTCATTTTGTTGTGCTTGATCTGCCAAGCCTCTGTCAAGCTTTTGATCACCTTATTCAGGAAATGGGTTCCATGGTCCGACACTAATTCTTTCGATGGACCAAAACAACATATTATCTGCTCTAAAAGGAAACTAGCAGTTTCTTTAGCATCATCTTTCCTTGTTGCACGTGCTTCTGACGACTTTGTGAAGTAGTCAGTTGCTACAATAATATACCTCTTTTGCGTAGTTGACGACGGAGTAATAGGACCCACAAAGTCTATTCCCCACTTCTCAAATGGAAGTATCACCATAATAGGGGTGAGTGGTCTTTTCCTATTCTCTCGACTATCATGTCATTGATAAATATCGCATCTCTTAACATATGCAAACGCATCCTGGAAGATGGTAGGCCACCAGTAACCTGCTCTTAAAGCCTTTTGTGTCGTAAGCTCTTTTACAGGTCTCAAATCAGCCCCAGCATGGACCTGCAATGCATTTTTCTATGTTAGCATACTTAGAAATAATAAGGTTTAATCTTATTAAGATTAACCTTATTTTTAAATTCTACTCCCTGTAGATCAGCTAGTAGAGCCATAGACCTATTTTTCCCTATCCTGACAATCTTGTAGGGGCCATCCCATCTAGGTTCCAGCTTCCCTGGAAACAGCTCCCTACGCGCATCGTAGTACAGAACTAATTGCCCTTTTTTAAAAGTATACTTCTTTGCTTTAAGGTCGTGCAACTGCTTCATCCGACGTTTAGCTACCTCCTGGTGTAACAAGCTCTGCAATTTCAGTTCATCCAGGTGGGCTATGGTCGTAAAACGTTCAAAGAGTGAATCCTCATCTCCCAAAGAGTGGTTAATTGCAAACCGTATGGTTGGCAACTCGATTTCCAGGGGTAACACACACTCTTCCCCATAAACTAATTTAAATGGAGTATAGCCAGTAGCTCACTTGAACGTTGTATTATATGTCCATACTGCCACATACAACTTCCTGTCCCAGTCTCGTTTCTTCTCCGAGACTATTTTAGACAAGATATCCACAAGCTGCTTATTAGTACTTTCGACTTGTCCGTTTTCTTGCGAATTATAGGGGGTCGTTTTATTGTGCTTGATTTGCCAAGATTCAGTCAGGGTTTTGATCACTTTATTCAAAAAGTGGGTTCCACGGTCCAACACTAGTTCCTTCGGTGGACCGAAACGGTAGATATCTGCTCTAAAAGAAAACTTGCAGTCTCTTTTGCATTGTCCTGCCTCATCGCCCGTGCTTCTGACCATTTTGTAAAATAATCAGTTTGCTACTATAATGTACCTCTTCTGGGTAGTAGACGACATGGTGATAGGACCCACAAAGTCAATGCCCCACTTCTCAAATGGAAGAATAGCTATGATAGGCATAAGTGGGCGGTTCCTATTCTCTCTACTGTCATGTCTTTGATAGGTATCACATCTCTTAATATACTCAAAGGAATCTTGGAAGATGGACGACCACCAATATCTAGCTCTTAAAGCTTTCTGTGCTGTCAACCGTCCCGCGAAGTGCCCTCCACATGCAGAGTCATGGCACTCTTCCAAAATGAAAGGAACCTCGTCAGGCATCACACATCAGCGATAGATATCATCAACACCTTGCCGATTTAGTATTCCTGCGATCAAGGAAAACTTCAAAGCTTGTTGTCTGATTTTCCTCTTTTCTGATTTTGATAAACCAGCTCCAGTCTCTCCTCTTGATAGATAATGAGTGATAGCAGCATACCAAGATGGGATAGAAGCTGTATCAATTTTAAACATTTCTTCAATATCACTTCCTTCAACCAAAGTCTCTTTCGGCTCCCTGAAATCCACAAGGCATTCCACAATACCCTGCAACCTCGGTGGCTTACTCTTAATCTCATAATCGAACTCCTACAAAGTGATTAACCACTTTGCCAAACAATCAGGCGGTTGTAGGTTGTTCATAAGCAATCTGAGCCCTTCCGCCTTCGTATAGAAAACTACATTCTCATAGAGGATGTAGTGCCTGAATTTTTTAGTCGCAAAGACCATCGCAAGGCACAACTTCTCCATGTAGGTGTAGTTAATTTCTGAAATGCCCAATTTTCGACTAGCAAAAGCTATCAGATGATACCACTTTTCCTCCCAGATTTGGGCTAAACAGCTGATACTATGCATGGTAGCTACTGAAAATATGTAAAATACCTCGCCTCTTTTAGGTGCTTTTAAAACTAGTGCTTTTACTAGCTCCTGTTTCACATCCTCAAAAGCTACCTTACAAGGGTCGCTCCATACAAATGATATCTAAAGGATAATAAGTCTGTTAATAGCAACGTCCTTTCTACCAAGGCATTTATAAACCTCTAATAGCACCCTATCGATGACAGAAAGCTATGTACCTCTTTCGGAGTGCATGGCGGACTCATAGTGACTATAACCTTGATCTTTTCATGGTCAGTTGCTATCCCCACTGAACTGACCACATGGCCTAGCAATAGCCCATAAGGCACTCCAAAGACACACTTCCGTGGGTTAAGAGTGATACAAAATTGTCTACAATGCTCAAAACACTTTCTTAAAATAATCAACATCCTTTCCCTTACAATGGCTACCCCCAGGTCATCAATAAATACTTTCAACTCATCTGGGGAGATGTCACCAAAGGTCTTGTCTGTTGTTCGTTGCCATGATCCAGCTGCATTGCACAATCCAAAGGCCATCACATGGTATGCAAAAGTACCAAAGATAGTAATAAAAGTTGTTTTCAACTTGTCCTCTTTTGCAATTGCCATCTGGTTGTAACCCGCAAAGCAATCCATAAACGAATATATTTTCCTACCTGCTAATTGATCCAAAATCTGGTCAATAAATGGCAACGAGTAGTAATCCTTAACCGTCTGCTTATTTAGCTCTCTAAAATCTACACATAGTCAGATCTAGTTGTTTTTCTTCTTCCTAATAACAACTCGTGAACACCATTCTATGTGCTGTACAAGGAAAATTAAACTAGCTTTCCTCAACTTCTGTAACTCCTCAAACAACCCGTCCCTCAATTCAAAAGGCATACACCTTACCTTCTGATGCACAGGACGACTGCCTTCTTTTACAGGAATAGTATGAACAGCCCGGCTGGGAGGAATGCCTCTCAGCTCATTATAACTCCAAGCAAAGATGTCGCGGAATTCTTAAATCAGGGACACATAGTCCTCCCTTTCTGTTGAACTGAGCATGGAACCTAATTTAATTGGCCGCGAATCATTCGGCGTGCCAAGGTCCAACTCAATCACATCCGCATCTCTTATCCTATCTTGCAGCTCTATCGGCTCATTTAGAGTTATCTGATAAATATCCTCTGTAGTGGACCCCTCTCTAGATTCATCACTGGATGATGTCTCACTACCAGATGGATCATCTGTTGTTTCTAATTCAGTAGAGGATAAAGGAGCTCTCTCACTCTGAGGAGACTCAGGGTAAGCATCGACTATTACTCGATTAGCACCTCTACCTAGAACCACTCGACTGGCAAGTATATTGACTTGACAGTCTATTCATAAGATCCAAGGCCTACCTAGCAAGACTCGATAGCTAGGACGTCCTATAAATCTTATCATCCTAAAGTCCAAGAAGCATTCTACACTTGCAACTATAACATGGACTTTAGTAATGCAACCTTCTGGTTGCCTTAGACTATCATCAGCCATTCTAAGAAGGGTGGAGCTATCTTTTTGGATGCCGAGACCTAACCTCTCCATCAACTCTGAACTCGTGATATTGACAGAGGACCCAGTGTCTACGATAGCATGCTCCACTAATATTCCATCCACGTATGCTGGAACCCTAGGGCAATTCTTTTCCGCATGGTCAAACCAATCTTTCCCTACTCATGCTATGCCCAAAGGTTCTACAATATACCCAATATGCAGGATCTTCTTGAATTCCTTGCGTACTCCTGGGGATAATTTAATCAACTGTAAGAGGTTTACATCTGGTTTAACTTCGCAAAGAGAACTTGCTAAATCAAAATCATAATAGGTGGCCAAAGCTCTCTTTTCTCGCCACACCATTCTTTCTTTTGGTCTCGAGACCGGCTTTGGTGCTTATTTTTTAGCTCTTGCCTTCTTTCTTGGAACTTCCTCATCCTTCTTAGGATCAACTTTTTTGTCAACCGGCCTTAGAGGTCCACCTTCCACGCTAGGATTCAGGACTTGCGTCCCCTTATCCCCTTGCTTAGGGTTTCCCTCAACCGGTTTTGTATTATCTCTATCAACCTCTTTAGCCTTTTGGCCTCTTGTCACGGCTCGTAGGTTAGAGGTTTCAGCGTCATTGATGCGTACAGCCTCAATAAGGCTAACCCCATTGCCTTGTGGCAACTCTTCTATAGTAGTCTTTCCCCTTTGCAATATTTGTCTTGGTCCATCATTTTGCTGCAGGTTACTACCTTGCGCTCTATGATTAAGTGGACTTGGTTGTTTACTCCCTTGTTGGAGGGAACTAATCTTACTCCAACAAGTAGCGGCTAAGTGGCCCGACTTCCCACAAATATCACATTTAACATTTGGACAGTTTCTAGGGAAATGTTGTCCACCACACCACTTACAGCTGAATCTTGAGGATCCACCCTCTTTAGGGCGTCGACTCCCTATCAGATTCTGCTGCTTCTTTAGGAAATTGACGTCAACAGCTATTTGCCGATATTATTTAGAAATCATGTCAGTATAATGCTTCATCATATCCTTAACTTCGCCAAGGACATTAGATGCACTTGACTCATAGCCTTGATCATCTATCCGTCGTTCCATTGGCCTAACAATTTGATTGGGCATTGGTTGTTGACTCACAAGAACAACATTAGGGTTCAAAACTTGGCCTCCGACATTTGGTGGAGCCAACTGAGTAGCCATAGGCATAGTCACATTGGGAGGAGCTGGCAGCAAAGGTACATTTTGAACCATGCTTCCTCTCCCATTAGGGCTATTCATAGGCATCACTTGACTTCCATTTGTCAATGGTAGATTGTCTCTAGGTACTAAACCCGCATTAAGATTTATTCGAGAGGAATAGGCCATTTGTAATCGTGACTCTACTCCTTCTGCCCGCGTAATGGCGATGTCTATATCAGCCAAAGCCACACTGCTCAATTGTACCTGAATATTGAAATCCAATCCATGCAAGAAGTATTGCAATTGGGCAGTCGACGAAATGGGAATGTAAGTTTGTAACTTACGAAACACTTCCTTAAGCTTCTTGGCATAGGCTTTCACATTCTCATGGGGGTCTTGGCGCGTTACATTCAACACATGCAACCAGTATTGGCCACCTCTTTCAGGGGCATATTCTCCTCGAAAAGTTGCATAAAATTGGTCGATTGTGGTTATAGTTCCAGTCTCTATGCTATGATACCATACTGCAGCCCTTCCTTTTAACGTCATGTTAAAGAACATCATAAGATGTCCCTCATCTTGGATGCGGTAATTACACATTAGTCTCTGGAATTCACAAATGTGAAACTCCACATCTTCTTCGGCTAACCCATTAAAAATGGGCAAAGGAACTCCTAAAGCTGGCAAATCCAGCGTCCCTGCAAGAATTGCAATGGGTTGTGCCATGACAACAATCGGATTGACAATAGGAGTTTGAACTAATGGAATCACACCCCCACTTGAAGTGGGTTGACTTGGTGAAAGAGAGAAAGAGCTTACGCTTCCTCCTGCACCTAAAGGACTATGTGCAACAGTTGGGTTACTAAGACCACTGCCTCTTATACGTATCGAGCTAGCCCTTTGAGGAGAATAGCGACTTACAGTATCCAACCGCCATCTAGCCCTCTCAGCACGTTCTGCTTTTTGTATTTCGGCTTGATGGTCCTTGTCAGAGGACATAAACCAACTTTTTGGTCCCTAAAAACCCTAGATTTGAGAACCACCACTTATTGGTAGCTCCCGGCAGACGCACCACTGATGGGACCTGAAATGGGCTGGCACTGGCTATGGCACTAGCCGGACCTCATACTCATAATAGACAAACACACCCTCACGGCCTCGCGAACCAGGAGCGTCTATCCACTACTAAAGGACAAGCTGTCCTAAAGCCTAATCTATGCGTTTATAATTTTATAGCTTTGTAGTCCAACGTTCCCTTTCTATAAACTCCTCAGAGGGAGAACCCTTACACATTGGCAATAGATACCACGATGATCACATACATGGGAGGCAACCTCTCGGTGGAAACACCGCGGCCCCACTGCAGCTCTCCTACATCGCAAGGATTAGCCCCTTGATGCGCTGCTCAACATATAAAAAAAACAAACAAACTCCACTCTTCATTTCGAATCCAGGAGATATATCATGTTTCCTCACTGAATAATCCCACAAGAAACAAACGTTTATTCTACGGCTTAGGATGCCTTTCCATACTCAAACATAGTCATTGTCATTGAAAACAGGTGCTATGCATCCAGGTTTTTTATTCCGACACCATGGTTTCATCGTGCACATGCAAAGGTGAATGATTCTAAAGTGCTCAAACATAATTTTCAAATCAGCAACGTGCTTGTGCACAACCAGGCTTTCAATGCTTCTTCACTAAAGCATTGCAGCGATGAAAGAATAGCACCAAGATAACACTCGTGCTACTATCCTCTTAATCAAAATAACACGAACTCTATGACATGAAATGCATCAGAAAATTTCTTGGACACTAGAGTTTTGGGCTCCCCCTTTAGGGGCCTTTTAAAAAAAGAATGATTTGTTGGGGGGAGTGCCATTTCAAAATGATGGCCTGCAGTACAGGCCACCCCCTCCATTTTGGCAATGTGTTGTTGAGACGAGGCAATGGGGCTGAAGAACAACAGGTATGGTAGACTGCATCCGTGAATTTCAAGATTTTCCCGCTCCCAATTGCCACCTCCAGCTCGTGCAATGGCTGCCTGGTTGCTGAGATTCAAACTCAGTATTTATCTCTCCTCCATCTCTCTCCTCCAAGAGGGGGTTCGTGTATGAAGAAGCAAGAAGAGAATGCAGTGAAGGATGCTTGTCTCGGATTGCTCCAAGATCAAGAGGAGGCTGAAGGAAGGTGTTCAGCACTGAAGAATGATTGTTGATCGATCCATTGGCAGCACGTGTTAATTGTCAAAAAACCCACAACACGCAAATAAGTGATATGCCTCATTTTTATAAAGGAAATTTACTTATTTTTTATATTGGATGGTTGAAATGAAATTCATATGGAACAAAAATTTGTTTGAATCTTGTTTGCATCATGATTGAGATCTGGACAAAAAAGAAATGCAGAACTGTAATGATACATATCCATAATAATTAAATTACAACTCGAAAAGCACATTTTTTGAGGGAAAATGAAGATTTTGTTGGTTTCGGGTGGGGAAACGAAATTCACATGGAATAAAATAGTGATTAAAACTATCTTTCAATTTTCATAATCAATCAAGAATCGTAGATCAAAAAATACCCAATTTTTATGAATAAATAAATAGGAGAAAATAGGGAAAATGAGAGGAAAATAGATTTTTGTGCTTGAAAAATAAGGAAAAATATGATTAATGTTTGTGGATGTTTAGCAAGGTTGAGGCATGAGGTATAGCCTTAGCTCATCGTTGTTTGTATTTTTTAGTGCATTTTTATTACTTTATATGTTGAAAATGATTAAAAAAACAAAATCCTACACCTATGCAACGATGCAACACATAAACGGTAGGGAAAAAAGAGGGCTTGTGGAAGCATTTAAGTACTAAAAAATGATGCAAAGTGTGATATTTTTTTTGTGCACCTCATATAGGACGATTGATTACTTAAGTTAAAGAGACTAGTAGCATGATTAAGTTCGGTGCTAGTCTTTAGCAAAGCAACAGCAACGAGTAGATTGGAAAATCATTAAAGAATTGTCTTTGTAAACCACGTGGCTGATTTTTAATCATAAAATGGTTTCGCACAATGGTCATACACTTCTGCATTTTGCATGCCACATGGTAAAAACATCCAGATACATAACACTTGATTGCCTAAATAAATGACCAACAAGGAGTGTGCGAGGATCCCTAGGTTGTAGGATAGATGAGTGGTTCCTTGGGGTAAGTTTAGTGAGAAAATATCAATTCTTGGATTGTTAAATAGACAAAAGAGTGGAGCTTGTACATTTACTCTTTATGTTGAAGCAGTGCATCAAGGGGCCAATCCCCAAGATATAGGACAGCTACAATGAGACCGTAGTTTTTCAGCTGAGAGGTTGCCTCCTGTGTAGGTGATACATGGTATATCATACCAATACGTATGGGATCTCCTTGTGAGGAGTAGGGGAAGGAAAACATTGGATTGTGTCCTGCTACAAACGCAAGACTTTTAGTAAGAGTTTAGTGTAGCATGTGCCATAGACACTCCTAGCCGCGAGGCCATGTGGGGTGCGGGGTGCCTTGTGTCTTAGAGATTCGGCTAGTGCTAGATAGAGAGCCAGTGTCAATGGGCCCGTTTTTGGTCTTGACAAAAAAACATACCAAAAATCAACAACTTTGCACCTTTTTTGTGCTCCTCCACTTGCTACAACTCTGTGTCGATATGCAACTCTTTCCATTTTCCTTGAATTACATTGAAAATGTAGCCTTGGTGTCATGCTGAAATGTTCTCTTTAGGCTTAATCTGCCCTTCAATGCTACTATGATACGATGTCAAAGTGCAACGAATGGAAAAGTGTATAGTCAAAATAAAAAAGAGATAGAAACATAGAGATAGAGAGAGAGAGAGAGAGAGAGAGAGAGAGAGAGAGAGAGAGAAAGAGACAGAGAGAGAGGGAGAGAGAGATAGAGAGAGAGAGAGAGAGAGAGAGAGAGAGAGAGAGTGTGTGTGTGTGTGTGTGTGTGTGTGTTAGCCATGGTCATGGTCTCACACTTTATGGATAATGTATTATGCCCTTAGCATGGTTAGATCTTAGTTATGTTAGTCTTATGTGTGAGGTAGCCTCTATTTGTCTCATGAAGTTCACTGCCTCATGAAGTGCAGTTTTGGGGCAGTTGCAAAAACGTGACCTGATGAGGCATTTTGTGTATTCTTCTCATTGATCTGGTCATATGTGATGTCTACACGTGATGTATGATGGATTTATCTGATTATGAAGAGAATCTGGTTGTTAGCGCCATCATCTATGGTGTCTTTGTCTCATTTGCAGCTTGTTTTGTGTGTTGCACTTCTCATTTTCTAAGTGTTGCACTTCTCATTTTCTGATTTGTAATGTTGAATATAGTGTGTCTAGGCTTCTATATGGTTAATTCTTAGTTTCCATGGTTTTTAGATGTGATATGGAGTATTTACCCCATGAAGCATTCTCTGTCCTGTTATGTATTATGCATAGATAGAGCAACAACACTTTGGCGATCCTACCATACTTTTTTGAATATCTGGTGTGGAAGTTTAACAACAAATGACTTCAGCTGATGCCATAAATTTGAAGCTCTGTAAAAAATGACATTGTTTTGGGGAAGACATGTTTTGGGGAAGACAACCTAATTTCCTATATATAGTTTGGAAGGTTTTTTAGGTATAGAATTTGTGCAGAGATTTGAAGAAGTACTTGAGATTTGTGAAAAATGACTTTGTTTCATGGATGAAAAATGTATTTTCTGTATGGAGTTCGAAGAGGTTTCTATATGTATATGTTGCCATTGATTCATTGTGTATCTGTGTTCAAATACCATTAAAAATGACAAAGATTGAGGCCAAAATTTTGAATTTTGATGTATGGATCACGATCCATGTATGGAGCACAATTTTTGCATGTAGTGAATTTTCTATTTGAAGCAGAGTTCCTGCATGAAGCAGAATTCCTACATAAAGCAGAGTTCCTGCATGGAGCAGAATTCGTGCATGAAGTTGTTTCGTCCATGAAGCAATTTCTTGCATGAGGCAAAGTTTCTGTATGAAGCAGAATGTCCTAAAAATATGAAATTTTTATCAAGACATGGAGCAAGGAAGACTGCCTAAAGCAGTGATAATTGCTTGAACCAGTGACAACTACCTAAAGCAATGGGTAAATCAAAGCAGAAGAAAAAGTGGTGCAAAGTTTACTTTGAGTTTGGACATACTTCAAAGCATTGTTCTTATGTTCATGGGTCTTGTGAAGATGGAAATTCTTGCAAGTATTTTTGCATGTTTGATTTATGCAATGAGTTTGATGGTATCCGCAAGAGGTTTTCATCATCAGCAGCAGCAGTAAAGAAGGCTTCAAGTTCAAAGCTGGATAAAGCATGGGAGAAGTTGGATTCTTTTGATGATATTCTTCATGATGCTTATGAGTGGCATGATGATCATGAAGGCAAGAAAGTCAAGTCTTGTTCAAGTGTTAAGCATATTTGGAGATTGCTTATAGTAGTTGAAAAGCTCAAGGAAAGATATTTGGATTCTGATTCAAACTCTAATTCAAGTTCAAGTGATGATGATGATGATTGGTGCTCTTTACCCATGGTCTTGCCAAATATTGAGGTAAAGGGAGTGAGAGAGGAAAAGAGCCAAAGAAGCCAAGAATCCTTGAGTGCCCCAAACCCCATAGAGCAACTTGCCAATGGGAGAGCAGATCATCATACACTTTGCATCAATAATCTTAAGTATTTTCTATATTCTGGTATTCTGCAAACTGTCATTATCAATCTCCAGTTAGCTTTAATCAAGCAAAAAGCAAGCCAATAGCTATGAACAATGAAGATGATAAGATTGGTGATTAAGAAGATCAGTTATGTATTCAAGTAGATGATGTTGTTATAGATGATAAGTTTGAGGATTATGGTTGTTGCAATGAGGATGTCATTGTTCATGATTTTCTTGGTTCTCTTATTGATGCTAAGGAAGATAATGCAACTACTAAGTTGGATTTCAATGAAGGAACTTTACCAGAACTTGAAGAAGTGCCACTACTTATAGTGCAAAATGCACCATCTTTGGATGTATTTGTTCAAGATACTGATGTTTCCAACATGCAAGATAATATTTCATGTCATTGTATTGCTCGATCTGAAGAACAAGTTAGTGTTTTGCTCTCGGAATTGAGGAATTGAAAGATTAGCACTATAATCCCTTTGCACGAAGAGCAAGATTGCAAGATTTGCACTACATTTCCTTTGCAAGAGTTGGTTGAATATGAAGCATTGTAGAATGCAGTCAGCTTGCATGGTTTTTCCAAAGTTCCCCATGAGGTATACCCTATGATTCAGTCTCGAACTGAGATGATTCATTGGTTTTCTATTAAGCTTGAAGAGGAGAGAAATGCAACCAATGTTGCAGCAATTGAAGCTTTGTCTGTTATTAATCGGCTTCAAGAGGAGAAATCATTACTATAGTAGGAGGTTTCTCAACTGAGGAATGTAATTGATTTCCAAGTTTCTCATTGTTTTGAAGTCATTAATGCTCTTGGGGAAGTTGTTCTACAGAAGGATAATGAAATTACTTATTTGCATACATAGTTGGTATTTTCTCTTGATTCAAGTCAAGGTGTTACTATTGAGGATCTCTATGCATTGAATGATCAGGTTGTTGATGTTTCAATTCAAAACTGCTATTTTTTAAGTCTTTGAGGACTCTGATCAATCCTGAAGTTGAAGTATCTGCAAGTATGCAAGTATCTATAGTGGATATCTATGCAATTCATATTGCAGTAGGAATGATTGATGTTATTCATGTCGATTGGTTTTTGAGCATGAAAGTACTAATGCTATATGAGGTGGATGCTTGTAGCAAGAGTATGTTACAACTTTCTATATCAAGAAAGGATCAAAATGATCTGCAAGAACCTAAATTTTAGCAGTTCTTACTCTTGAACTTTGAATTGCTACAATAGTACCTCGAACTCATGCAGCAACAACCAAACTTCATGTAGTAGTAAGTTGAATTTTAGCAGTACCTATAGCTACAAGCTGAATTCTTGCACTTCCTACAATAGCAAAATGTGCTATAGCAAGTTGAAATACAGCCAGAAGTGCTATAACAGCCTCAAAAACAACAAATATGACAACTACATGATGATTAGTGGTTCCAAGTACTTCAAAATCAGCAATTACAAGTTGTTGTGGATTATCTTACATATTTTTTTGAGGATGCAATGTCTTATTCAAGATCCAAATTGGGTGGTACATTGCCATACATTTATTATGATGAAAATGCTAGAGCATCATTGATATTTTTTCAAGTCAACGCAATTATTCTTCGCATTTGGAGAAGTAATCTACTTGTTTTATTATGGTTCTATATCTTCATTCTCTATGATATACTATGGATGTCATTTTATATGATGAGTTCTCAACCCTAACATATTTCATTGAAATGGTTGTACTATAGAACTATGGTTCATTACCTGTCAGCAGTTGTGCAGATACTTTAATTCTAGCTATAATGCAAGGGGACATTGTTCAAGTTGATTGTGATGAGCCACAGAAGGATTCACAAGTCCAGAAAGTAGTTGGAATTAATATATGCAAGTCACGGCTGTAGTGCCTCACGCAGTAGTAGTGCTGAATTCTATGGATATTATGGTTATTTATCAGTTTTATGAGATAAATAGTTCTCAAAATTTGACAATATCTCATTATACTTATGTTGCTAATATTTTAGTGCTGGCAATAGTATTTGTTTGTCTTGAATGGACAAAAAAGATGTCATTCATGTTACAAAAAACTAGAATCTTGATGAAGGTGATTGTAACCTTGCTACAAGAGACATGCTTATTTCAGCAAGAAAGAAGGTTATTGCAACCGATAATAAGGTTACTACTGCAGGCAATAGGGTTACTACTCCAAGAAGCAGGTTGACCATTGTTAGTAAACAATAACCCCTTGCAGCAACATAGTTACCCCATGTAGCAACATAGTTACCCCATAGAGCATGACAATGATTTCATACAACAAGACATCAACTTGGTTGTTCCAAAAAGCAATGGTAACCCTAAGGGGAGTTAGAGAACTGATATGGATACATTCAAGAAGTAGCAAAAGCCTTTATAAAAAACAAAGGAGGATTTTGATAGAGTAAGTCAACAAGCTATTATTGATGTGGATTTGAAATATCAACACTCTATGAGTAAGTCAATTAGAGCATTTGAAGATGATGTTCAGGAAGTGTATTTGGATGCCAAGTCCCATTTTAAACCAACAAAGTCATGAAGACAGGTATGGGTAAACCGACACATTAAGAAGAAGATATTTAATGAGGGAGATATTGTCATGGTCCATAATCCAAAGCTTGGAAAGCATCTGAGAAAGCTAAAGCTGAGGTATGCTGGCCCTTATGAGGTTGTAAAAGATGTGGGTCAAGATACTTTTGTGTTGGCTACTTTGCAGGGTGAAATAATCAAGCCAACAGTAAATGGGTTCAGATTAAGGAGGTTGGTACAACTAGATTATAATGATTTACCTCCTGAAGTTCAAAAGAAATCCAGATTTGCTGTCAATTTGGTTCAACTTTCTTCTGTTTTGTCCCATAGAGCATGTGCAGTTTTGCCTCATAGAGCAGGCAGTGCAATTTTTCCGCATAAAGCAGTTTATGATTTTCTTACTCTTTCTCGGCCCTATGCAGTTTTACAGTAATCCTTTGTGTCTTGGAACATGGAGACATTGATGCATGAGTAATACATGTTGAAAGAGAAGTTGGATGCTATACAGGTTGAGTACCATAGGCTTGTGGATATGCTTGCTGGATTGCAACATGCTAAGCAGCTTCATAGTGCTGAAAATATGCATGCACATGTTGTTTAGGGAACAGGGTTCGTTCGTGTAATTTACAGCACAGACATGAATACAGAGCAAGCAATCTATTAACAACAAGTTCAAACAAGTTCCTTAACTTATCTTCAAGTTAATCTTTGTCTCCTGCCCATACAAGAGAAATTATATATCTCTTCTACCTAGCAGAAGTAACTAGTTCAAATCACATGGCACCACAAATTCTATTCTTTATCTAGAATAGGATCTCCCAACATGCCCAGACATTGGGGGCCACATAGGTCTTCAACTCCATTCTAGACCTAGCAAGGGGTTTCCAAACCTCCACTTGACCCGCAAGCTGTCTAGGAGTGAAACACCATTCCCGTTTGCCATGCCACTATGCGGGCATAGTGTGAAATACTTTGGGTTGCATCATCATTGGACTTCTTTATTGATGTAGAGAGTTAATGTGATCTTAGTCATTAGTGCTAATGTCCATGGTATAGATGGTCCAAAAATACTAGATTTTTGGATAATTTTAGCCTATTATTTATTGTAAATATTCAAAAAAGCTAAGAAAGCTTCTAGATTAGGATGTCTTGCAAAAAGCTCAGGGGGTTCACTAGATATATATTCTCTATATAACGTGCGTTCATGGCCTATTTATAAATATCCTAATCTGTGAATTTTTCTTAAATAAAACACAACCCTTTTCTATTCAATCTGTAAGTAACCCCTTTATATGACACCCTTTTGTATGTAAAAAATGTATAAAAGTGGTGTTTTATAAACCCCTTATTTTGAACGCACGTTATATATACATATATTCATAAGTGACCCCCCCGAGGCAAAAAGGAAGGACTTTTTCAACCCGTTTGGGTTTTTCATGGAAAGGAGTGAGCAATGATTTTTGCCTTCGGACGGTGCTTTAAAATTTGCCAAAATTTTTGAGTTTCAAGGAAAAAATAAACTTCATCGAACGCGGCATAGGCAATCAAGTCAGTTTTGAGCAGCAAGTAGTCGTCGAGTTCTCAAAGTGCTTTAAAGATACACCAGCTGACAGTTACGGATTTTTCATAATTTTTCCGATTTTCAAAATGGATCGCGAGAAGTGCAAGGCAATGCCAAACCTCGAGATGGACATGCAATATTTTTTGGACCTCAAAATGGACGCCAGACGGCCAAAGACGGTGGGCTAATGGCAAAATTGGTGTGAAGGCGGAGGGGCCAAAACAAGATTTGAAAAGGGGTGACCTTTGGGGCCACCCCAAAAATTGATTTCGTTGGGGGGACCACTTTTTCCCATGCACGTAGAAAAAATGGCACCATACTCCCCTCCTCCATGGAAAAAATTGAGGGGTAGGGCTGAAGAGCAACCCCCCCACCGATTGCAGCAAAAATCTACCTTGTTTCTTCGCTCTCCATCGCTACTCTCCGCTCGTCCAGTGGCTACCCGGATTGACAGATTAGAAATCAGTCTTTCTCTCTCCTCCCTGTCTCTCCCCTCTATGGGCTATTCATGCGCATTGTCTTAAAGGATGAATCAGAAAGGAGATTGAAGAAAATGATGATGGAGATTAATGGAGATGCTGAAGATTGATGTGCAGCATGGAATTGAGAGCAATGGAGGCTCTATCCCCTGGTCACGCAGTCATTCAATGCATCTTGGGTTTCATAGAAACACGGTATTACTATTTTTATGAAGGAAATGAAGGTTTTTCCAACATTTTATGACGAAAATTATGTTTTTATGCGATGAAAATTTATTTGAGTACTAGTTGCATCATGTTTAATTGCTGTCTATCAGAAACTTCTAATTTCATAATGATTTACATGTGCTATTTGAATCCTGCAAAACCCAAAGTGTGGTTTTTGAGGGTAAAATTATGGTTTTTGTCGTTTTGGGAGAGTCAAATGTATTCCTATGGAAAAAAATGAAAAATAAAATTGAATTTTAGGATGTTGAAATGATTGGTATGAAAAATCAAAATATAATGGCAATTATTGATAAATAAATGCTAAAAATAAGAAAAAATAAGGGAAAACATAAAAATACCCTTCATAAAAATAAGAAAAATATAATGAGTGTTTCTGAATATATGGTAGTCGCGAAGCATGAGGTTTAACCTCAGTTTTCCCTATCTCTTTGTCAAAGTTAATGATTTATCGCTTTTCATACATCAAAACATGACAAAATAAACCCCTACACCTATGCAACGAAAGCACTACCTAAAAGTAGGGGGTGGGATGTTTGAATGATGCGATTTGGGTGCTATTTATTGTTCATTTTGATGATGCATATCATGATATAGGGTTTGTTGTATTTTAATTAAGAGGATAGTACCATGAGCGTTGTCTTGGTGCTATCCTTACGTCATCGCAACAAGTTAGTAAATGAGCATTGGAAAGCCTAGTTGTGTACGACACGTTTCTGATTGAAAATTATATTTGAGCACATTAGGATCATCCATTTTTGCATGTTCATATCAACCATGGTATCAAAACACAAAGAATTGGATGCATATCACCTATTTTCCGTTATGATGACCTACACCTGAGTGTGTGAGACGACCTAAGTTATAGGCTAGTCGATCATTTTCTTGGGGAATTATTTGGTAATAACACATGGTTTCTCCTCGAATACGTTCAAAATGAAAGAGTGGATCTTGTATCATGTTTACTTTATGTTGGAGCGACGCATCTTGGGGCCAATACCTGAGGTGTAGGAGAGTCATAGTGGAGCCATGGTAGTCAATCGAGAAGTGCTTCCCTATGTTTGTGCTAGGAGGTATTATACCTATATGTTATGTGATCTCCCTTTGAGGAGAAGGGATGGTAAATGTTGGACTATGCTGTGTGGTGGGGGTGGCTATTATGTGCATGAGGTTTGGGTAGTGCCATAGCCAGTGCCGGCCCATTTTAGGTCCCATTAGTGGTATGTTTGCTGGGAGATGCCTAGAAGTGGAAGTTTCCGAATCTTGGTCTTATAAGGGACTTGTTAACTTTATTATATAGTTGACATCCGCATTTTGAAGGAGTGGATGCTAAAATAGGCTGATTAAAGTTAGCCATGAGCATGACGATGAATCCAAGGAACCCCCGTAACCCTAAAGATACTTTGTCCATTTTAAATGGTTTAGTGGGATCTTTGACTAGAAATGTGGCCGATTGTTATTTACCCTTTTCCTTGAAAATGACACCCTACTAGAGTTTGGGTCACTATGGGGAAATATCCATGGAGTAATCATGAGAAATAGTCCATGGGAGTTAGAGGAAGGATTATAAAGGAAAAGTGAGGCTAGGAAGGCACAAGCATCTACGATCCTCAGTGGTGATAAGGTTTTAGAGGGAAAGACCATGATGCCACTAGTCAAAGTAATATATGCCTATGAGCAGAAGATGCCTCCGATGCTAGGGCCTGATGCAATTGGGTTCCAAAGTAGAATTTTTCAAATCCATAAAGCCTTGGACAATATCTACATTTGTGGAAAACCCTTATCAGAGAGGAAGGTTCTATTAGGACCTACCTCTGATTCTAGGAAAACGATAGCAAACAAGGATAGAATTACTAAAATACCATCGATAGGTGATGGAGTAGACTCCTTATTGCATATTATAGGACTCCCTAGACCACTCTCTGATTTGGCAGAAAGGGATGGCAAGGATAATATTATCCTCCCTACATCAGTAAAGGTGGAAATGAAAGAGGTTGGAGACCCTAAGTCACTCGAGTTAGATCATGATTATGAAGATTTTAATGTCCAAATGCTGATCCCGAAGGAAAGGACTAAATGCCCTCCTCCTTATAGGGATCTCCCAGTGTTTCATGGACTGGTTAATGAGGATCCGATGGTGCATTTACGAGAATACAGCCTAACTTGCCTTGCAAGTGGGTATGACGATATTCATCAAATGCTCGTATTCTCAAGAAACCTAAAGGGAGAGGCTAGAAAATGGTATTGGAGCCTCCCAAGGGGATCTATTAAATCCTTTGAGGAGTTGAGTGATCAAGTTTTAGATGAATATGAGAAGAAGGTGCCTATGACATAAGTTTTAGGGCAATTGATGCAGATTACACAAGAGTCCTATCCTTATGTTAAAGAATACGCTAGAGCCTTTGATGATATTCTAAGGCTTTGGCCAAGAAGAGCTACCGCATTGCCAGGTGATGTGCTATGTGAGCTCTTTTTGAGTGGCTTAGAGATAAACATGCAAATCCAAGTGGGAATGCAGAGTCTCAAGTCATTAAGGGAAGCAAATATGCATGCCATTTATTATGAGAGACATATTCAGAGATGTTGGGAAAGATTTTGGAGTTCCCCGCTCAGTACAAGTGCATCCTAGCTTCCAACCATTTATACAAGGAGACATCTCACTTGTTGATACCAAGGTAGCCTATGAGGTGAACCTTGGTAGCCAAAATCTCCAAGAAAAAATTGGCAATAGTAGGGATAATATACCCCTTGGGGATCAAAAGATTCCAAGCCTAGTAAGTCCCATCAAGGCTTGCAATGATTCCATGAGAGGTAGTTGTGATAGTAACATTGATAGAACCATTGGGCCTATGAGTGTGGATAAGTATCTTATGGGTGGTTCTAGTTTTGCTAGTGGAAAGGCTCTAAAGAGACCTTTTCCATCTTTAAATGAGTCATGCTTTTGAGTAGATGTTGTTTCTATCAGCAAGAGCATGGTTCCTATAAATAGGCAATTGCAGAGTGAAAAAAGGCAAGAAAAGACATCTCGCGTAGAGAATATGTACCATGCCCAAGGTCCACCTATGCTGAGTAGAAGCCCTAAGCATGTGAGGCCATCTGGCTATAGCAATAAGTCTACTTTGAGTCCACTAGACCAATGCAGCAAAATGAGCCAGTATAAGAATATAAAAGGGAATATGAGATGAGTTTGGAGACCCAAAATTTCTAAATGTGTGGTTGGTGTGCTAGATGAAAAGCCAAGAATTCCACGTGGACATGCTTTGATGGATTCCCAAGAGGATGTGACTAAAGTCCATAATGCTACATCCAACAATATGCACCACTCTAGGATACAATCATGTGATGGGTCTCAAATTGAAACCCCACCTAGTTTGGGTTGCAACACTGACTTATGTCAAAACCCAAATAGGGAAGGTTCGAATGAGCACCAAGCTGTGATTCTTTTTGGCGAAGGAGCCTCTAAGCCGCTTGAATGACTAGTCCATTTGGATGACAATAAATGTGGGACATGCAAGCCCAATGATGTCATTCACCTAGCCAATGGTACCCAAGGAAGGATAGGCCATATCGAGATTATATAAGTAGAAAGGCTTGGGCTAGTGGATTTACAAAGAGCCCAAGATCAAGCCTTGAGCTGCGTGGCATGAGTAGCATGGGGCTAGCCATCCTATTGTATATGCTATCCTTGGTGTCCTGGTTAGTTTGATATGATGTGATGTATATGCCAAGGTGACCATGTATTGCTTGGATTAGAATGGCCTATCTATTTTATGTTGAGATATCGAGCTCCACTCATGATACGCCAGGGTGACCGTTGTGTATTTATGTCACCGACTTGTCAGTTGCAGACGCGGTTGGTACACCGCCCATGAATAATAGCTACATGATAGCTATCCTTATCTACTCTAGTTCGTGGCTCAGTTAGTATGCCACCTTAGTTAGTTGAGTTTGGTTGAGACCCATATATAGGGTTCTTCTATTTCTTTGTACTTGAGTTCTTTTGGCTTCCACAACTAAGAAGAGGAAAAACTGTTTTCAGCCTCCACCCTTGTGTGTATTCCCCAATTGTGCAAGCAAGAAAGCTACAAGTGTGTAAATCATGGCATGAGAGAGCCAGAAAAGTTATGTACTGGCTGTCTATCAGCATTTCAAACTCTATGATTGTGCATATTCAGGATGTAAGTACGCCAAAGGAGGCATGGGATACTCTGTCAAAAATGTATAGCACAAATACTCAAGCCAGGAAGATGCAGCTCAAGCAAGAGTTGCACAATGTGCAAAGAGAAAGTATGAGCATCAATGACTACCACATGAAGGTGAAGAAGATTGCAGATGCACTTGCTTCCATTGGGTCGCCAGTGGAAGATGATGATTTAGTTTCTGTGACCTTGAATGGTCTAGGAAAGGATTATGCACAGTTTCGGACATCCATTTCAGTTCGTGAAAGATTTCCTGATTTTGAGGAGCTGATTGCTCTTCTAATTTCTGAGGAGCAAAGAAATGGTGGTGCATCTTCTTCAGGAGGAACTTCAAAAGAAGCTGTCTTCTACTCAAATGCTGGAAGAGGTAGAGGCAGAGGTAGAGGAGGCCGATTTGGAGGCCGTGGTAGAAATCAGAATATGCAGCAAACCCAAGAAAACCAGTCCTATGGAGGAGGACGTGGTAACTCTAGAGGCAGGGGGAGCCAAAGAGGTCGTGGTGGATGGCAAAGAGGCCAAAATGCAAACAGTAATGTTGAATGCTACTACTGTGGTAAAATGGGTCATATGGCTAAAGACTGCTATAAAAAGCAGAATGACATCATGAATGGAAAACTGCAACAAGGGAATTATGCATCTTCTAGTAGACAGGGTGATGACAGAAATGAGCACTTGTTTATGGTGCAGCACATGAACAATTCTGTGACAAGTGCAGAAGAAAGCAATGATGTATGGTATGTTGACTCAGGTGCATCAAACCACATGACAGGTCATGCAAAATGGATGGAGGATGCAAGGAAAATGGAAAAACCAGGATTTGTGGAGACTGGTGATGATATTGCACATCCTATTGTGCAAATTGGAAAAATTCCCTTGTCTATGCAGGATGGGAAAAAGAAATACCTGTCCGATGTATTTCATGTCCCGAATATCACCAAGAATCTGGTTTCTGTTGGTCAAATGGTTGAGCAGGGCTTGCAGGTCAAATTTAATCCTCATGGACGCTTTGTTGAGGATATGAAAAATAAAGGTCGCTTGATAGCAAAAGGAAAAAAGAAGGGCAGAATGTTTACATTGGATGCAGACATGTCTGAATTGAGTGCAGCAATGTTTGCACATGGGACTGGTGTAGTTGCAGATATTGATATCTGGCATAAACGCATTGGTCATGTTAATGTACAGCGACTTAAATCAATGCAGGCCCAAAACATTGTTGCAGGATTGCCCAAATTCAAGGTTACAGAAATGCATAAGGTATGTGAAGCCTGTCAGTTTGGAAAATAGGCAAGGAAACCATTTCCTCGACATGTTCAAGAGAGTGAGAAGCCATTGGAATTAATCCACTCTGATGTGTGGACTACTAAAGCTGCATCTCTTGGAGGCTGTCATTATTTTGTCACTTTTATTGATGACTATAGCAGAAAAGTTTGGGTGTATTTTATGAAAAAGAAAAGTGAAGTTTTTGGGCATTTCAAAACCCTTAAAGCTATGGTTGAAAAAGAAACAGGTTTGCAAATAAAATGCCTAAGGTCAGATGGAGGGGGAGAGTACCTCTCAAATGAGTTTTCAAGGTTCCTGCAGGAGCATGGCATAAAGCAGCAATATTCATGCAGTTATACCCCACAACAAAATGGAATTGCAGAAAGGAAAAGCAGGCATATTGGAGAGGTATCTCGTGCCATGCTCAATGAGAAAGACTTGCCAGATTTTTATTGGGCTGAAGCAGTTGCTACAGCAGTCTACATAATGAACAGGACTCCCACTGCAGCAATACATGGAATGACTCCAGAGGAGAGGTATACTGGTAGGAAACCAGATATTTCTCATTTGAAAATTTTTGGTTGCATTGCCTATGTACATGTGCCAGATGAGTTGAGATCCAAGTTGGATCCAAAAGCTGAGAAGTGCATCTTTATTGGTTACTCTCTGCAGCAAAAAGGGTATAGATGCTATAACCCTTCTACTCGTAAGTTTACAGTGAGCAGAGATGTTGTTTTTGATGAGATGAGTAGCTGGTATAAACCAGTAAATGTGATTGATGATGTAGATGCACAAAATGGTAATGCTGCACATAATTCACAGGAGCAGTCACAAAATATTAGTGGACCTGGAGCATCTTGTAGCAGTGGTTCACATTCTTCGCCATGGACAGGCAGATTGAGATCAGGAGAATCTTCTCAAAGCAATGCAGATAGTAGTATGCAGGTATCACGAAAAGGAAAAGAGAAGGTTGATCAGCCCATGTTTGATGTGAATGCAGGTCACTCTTATGTGGATGGTGAATCCAGTGGCTCAGAATAGAGCATTGATGATGAGTTGGGTATTCCTTCTATTGTTACACCTGGAGTAAGGAAGACCAGGGATGTTTTGAGAGCACCTGGGAGTGAACCTACTTTGCGCAGGTCTACCAGAGCTAGGTATCCTGTGGATAGGCTGAAATATGATGGATTTACAGCCATTCACTATGCATATATGGTTAAAGTGATACATGAACCAGAACCCACTTCTTTTGAGGAAGCCATGGGGAAAGAAAAATGGGAGAAAGCCATGGATGAAGAAATGGATGCCTTGGAAGCAAATGCTACATGGGAGTTAGTACCTTTGCCTAAAGGTAAGAATGCAATTGGCTGTAAGTGGGTTTATAAGGTGAAGCACAATGCAGATGGTTCTGTGAACAGATACAAGGCAAGATTAGTAGTCAAGGGGTATGCACAAACATATGGCATTGACTATGAAGAAACATTCAGTCCGGTTGCAAGGATGTCAACCGTAAGAGCAGTCATTGCTATGGCTGCATCAAAGGGATGGTCTTTACATCAGATGGATGTAAAGAATGCCTTCTTGCATGGTGATTTGCAAGAAGAGGTCTATATGGAGCAGCCACCAGGTTATGTGCATGCTGTTCATCCTGAGTTTGTTTGCAGGTTGAAGAAAGCCTTGTATGGCTTGAAGCAAGCACCTAGAGCATGGTCTGACAAGATAGGACAGTATCTTGTCACTATTGGCTTTTAGATTTCCAAGGCAGATTTCTCACTTTATGTGAGAAAAACAGAGAAAGGTATTATGCTACTTGTCATTTATGTTGATGATTTGATTATGACAGGTGACAGTGATGAAGATATCCTTCATGTGAAAATGCTATTGAAGCAGAAGTTTGAGATGAAGGATTTGGGAGAGCTGCGTTATTTCTTGGGCATTGAGGTGATTAGATCACCAAGTGGGATACAGCTCTTGCAGAGGCAGTATGGATTGGACATGCTGTCCAAATATGGGATGACAGGCTGTAAGCCTATTTCAGTTCCTTTGGAGCAGAATGTGAAGCTAAGCACAGATGCAGGTGAGCTTCTAGAAGACCCTACTATGTACAGACGCATAGTAGGAAGTTTGATTTATATGACTATTACCAGGCCAGATTTGAGCTATGTTGTTGGATTGGTAAGTCAGTTTATGCAGGCTCCAAGGAAACCACATTTGGATGCGGCTAGACGCATACTCAGGTATGTGAAGTCCACATTGCAGTATGGACTATTTTATGAGACTGGGGTTCAGATACAGTTGCATGGATACACTGATGCTGATTGGGCTGGTAGTATTTCTGATAGACGATCTACCAGTGGATATGTGTTCTCTTTTGGGAGTGCTGCAGTCACTTGGAGCAGCAAGAAACAGCCTACAATTGCCTTGTCGAGCACAGAGGCTGAGTACAGGGGTGCAGCAATGGCTGCATGTGAGGTAGCTTGGTTGCATAAGCTACTTTATGATATGCATCAGTCTACAGATGGACCAGTTGTCATTTATTGTGACAACATGAGTAGTATACACTTGGCAAATAACCCAGTCTATCATGCTAGAACAAAGCACATTGAGGTGCATTATCACTATGTGCGAGAGAGGGTTTTACTAGGTCTTATTGATCTAGTTTATGTCAGCACAGAGGATCAGGTAGCTGACATATTCACGAAGGCATTGGGCGCAGAGAAGCTGCGCAAGTTCAGAGACCTGCTTGGTGTGCAGGAATTGGGATTGAGCTCGAGGGGGAGTGTTGAGATATCGAGCTCCACTCAGGATACGCCATGGTGACCGTTGTGTATTTATGTCACCGACTTGTCAGTTGCAGACGCGGTTGGTACACCGCCCATGAATAATAGCTACATGATAGCTATCCTTATCTACTCTATTTCGTGGCTCAGTTAGTATGCCACCTTAGTTAGTTGAGTTTGGTTGAGACCCATATATAGGGTTCTTCTATTTCTTTGTACTTGAGTTCTTTTGGCTTCCACAACTAAGAAGAGGAAAAACTGTTTTCAGCCTCCACCCTTGTGTGTATTCCCCCATTGTGCAAGCAAGAAAGCTACAAGTGAGACTCCTTCCTTCTCTCCCACAATCTTGACATTTTAGGCTAGGAAGGCTAGCTACTTTGGATATTATAATAAGTCTATGTTAGGCCAAGAGGGCCAATTTCGTCAAGTTTCAATAGGCTAAGAGGGCTAGTTAGTTTGAGGTAAAATGTGTTATTTCTTTAGGCCAAGAGGGCATTAGGTTTTTTTGGTACATGTACGTTTAATGGGTTTTTGTTTTAGTGATTGCATCATACAGGTTGACGAAGTCGTTGGAGGGAGCCTTTGTTGCAGAGGAGCTTCTTTGTATCCGAGTTTCAAGGGAAAAAGAAACTTCGTCAAAGTGGCATAGGCAATCGAGTCGATTTTAAGCAACAAGCAGCTGTCGGGTTCTCAAAAAGCTTTAAAGATACACCAACTAACAGTTACAAATTTTTCATAATTTTTTCGACTACTGGATTGGATCCCGAGAAGTGCCAGGTAGTGCAAGACCTTGAGACAGATGCGCAGGATTTTCTGGACCTCGAAATGGACGTCAGATGGCCAAAGACCGGCGGGCAAATGGAAAAATTGGTGTGAGGGAGGGGGGGCAAAAACAAGAATTGAAAAGGAGTGACCATTGGGGCCACCCCAAAAATCAATTTTGTGGGGGGGGGAGGTGTTTTTTTCCCTGCACGTAGAAAAAACGGCACCATACTCCCCTCCTCCATGGAAAAAATTGAGGGGTGGGGCTGAAGAATAACCCCCTCCTACCAATTGCAGCAGTGATCTACCTTGTTCTTCACTCTCCATCCCTACTCTTCGCTCGTCCAATGGCTGCCCGGATTGACATATCAGAAATCAGTCTTTCTCTCTCCTCCCTCTCTCTCCCCTCTATGGGCTGTTCATGGGCATTGTCTTGAAGGACAAATTGGGAAGGAGATTGAAGAAAATGATGATGGAGATTAATGGAGATGTTGAAGATTGATGTGTAGCATGGAATTGAGAGCAATGGAGACTCCGTCCACTGGTCAGGGAGTCATTCAATGCATCCCGGATTTCATAGAAACACAGTATGACTATTTTTTATGAAGGAAATAAAAGTTTTTTTGACATTTTATGATGGAAATGATGTTCTTATGTGATGAAAATTTGTTTGAGCGCTCGTTGCATCATGTTTAATTGTTGTCTATTAGAAAATTCTTATTTCAGACTCACAAAGGCAGCCCATTTCATTCCCACAAAGACTCAATATAATGCTTCCAAGTAGCCAACCAATTCATGGAATATGTTTTCAAATTACATGGCTTACCACAGGTCATTGTGCATGACCGAGATGCTAAGTTTATGAGTAACTTTTGGCGGGTAGTTTTCAGCTCTATGGGCACTCAGCTAGCCCCTTCCACTGCTTACCATCCACAGATAGATGGTCAGACAGAAAGGGTATGAGCTATTTAAATCTCGCAAAACCCAAAATGTGGTTTTTAAGGGTAAAATGATGGTTTTGTCATTTGGGGAGGGTGAAATGTGTTTCTATGGGGAAAAATGAAAAATAAAATCTAATTTTAGTATGTTAAAATGATTGGTATGAAAAAATTAAAAAAAAGTGATTATTGATAAATAAATACTTTTAAAAAAGGGGAGACATAAAAATACGCTTCATACAAATAAGGAAAATATAATGAGTGTTTGTGAATGTATGGTAGTGGCGAAGCATGAGGTTTAGCCTGAGTTTTTCCTATCTCTTTGTCAAAGTTCATGATTTATCGCTTTTCATACATCAAAACATGACAAAATGAACCCCTACACCTATGCACAATGGAAGCACTACCTAAAAGTAGGGGGTACGATGTTTGAATGATGCGATTTGGATGTTATTTATTATTCATTTTGCTGATGCATATCATGATATAGGGTTTGTTGTATTTTAATTAAGAGGATAGTCATATGAGCGTTGTCTCGGTGCTATCCTTACATTGCCACAACAAGTTAGTAAATGAGCATTGGAAAGCCTGGTTGTGCACGACACGTTTCTGATTGAAATTTATATTTGAGCACATTAGGATCATCCAATTTTTCATGTTCATATCAACCATGGTATCAAAATACAAAGAACTAGATGCATAGCACTTGTTTTTCGTTATGATGACCTACGCTTGAGTGTGTGTTAACCCCAACACGAAGAAAGCAAAAGAAAGTGGGAAAGACGCAGGGCAAAGGCGGAAAAAAGGTAGCCCGACTGAAGAAAGAAGAGGAAAGAAGACCAAAAGCGCAAGGGCGACCTTAAAAGTCCAAGGCAAATGCAAAATGGGAAAAATACGCATTTTAAAATAAAAAGGCGCACCCTGAAATCCTGTAAAAGAGCACCAGGCTCTCACCCGTGCAATTTGTAAATGTAGACAGGCGGCAGAAAGGAAGCTAGGAAAATAGAAGGACAATGAGAAAAGGGGCCTAGGCTAACGGCCGGCCATGTAAAAAAGGGGGATGGCCGCCCATGGAAATTAGGGCATGTATATAAAGTTGAAAAGTGAATGAGAAGCTCATTCTTTGGTGTGTGGCAAAAGGAGTCTTCTTCTTCCTCTCTTCTTCTCTTCTCCTTGCTTGTGTGTGCTCTTGAGAGAGGGAGTGTGAGGGTGTGAGGGAGTGAGTGTGTGTGAGAGTGAGGGATCGAGAGGGTGAAGCTCTTCACCATCTCCTCTCCTCTTCTTCTCTTCTCTTCTCTATTTTTCTCTTGCACGCACGGCTATGGAGGATGGAGCTTGGAGACGGAGGAGGCTTGAGGATGCTTGAGCTAGCATCAAGAGTCGTGGAGCTACCGGAGTGCAAGAGAGAGGAGGCTACTCGATCGGGCATCAAGGTAAACTCACAACACTTGTAGGATCGACGGTGCGTCGGCTAGGTGAGAGATAGCCATTAGAGCTCGCTTGGAATGCTTGAAACAATAGGCAGTCCGTGGGTCTTGGCGGTTGAAAGAAAGCTCCCACATTTTGTTTTTGTTGCCGGGACCAACGGATTCAAGCTTGAGCACTTGCACGCCTCATATCGAGCATCGAAGTAGGGTATTCATCCCCGAAACGGAGCTTGAGATAGATACGAAGTTGGGTGTTTTCGATCTTTAGAATAGGTAAGTATTTTGGGATATTTTGGTTGTTTGATGATTGAAAACATGGAGAAATTAGTTCAGTGTTTTGCTTTCGATTTATGTTGTGTTTAGGGTAGATTAACAGTAGGAAATCACAAACGACAAGCAGAGGGTTGCTATTGTGAAACATGGAAAAAAATCGGGGAAAACAGGGGGGAAATGGAGGAAATGCGAATGTAACTACGTAGGAAACGCCAGGAGAGTGATCTGTAGTGTTCAGGGAAGGACCAACAGGGTATAAGTTCTGGAAGGGCAAGAGAACCCTCATTTGCAACCAGTGGAGAGAGAGAGAGAGAGAGAGAGAGAGAGAGCTTGGCGACCGTCCGATCGACCAGGGCACGAAGTGACATTGCATTCAGCAATCCCTAGGTGCACCGATCTCTCCCTCACCACTCCAACTCCATCGCTGGTGAATTTCGTGGTCAATAGTAATAGATATCTGGAGATATTTGGGTGAATCCGTGCTCGCAAGTTTGTCGAGCCGGCGGACTCAGACGTCCGACCCAGTGTCCAATTTCCAAAATCGAACACTCGAACAACCGTCCAATCGGACCACCCCATCCGATTCGGACACTCGGACAACCGTCCGATCGGACGCTCGGACTCGGACCCACCCTGTCCGATCGGACGAATTAAGACATGTCAGCAATCGGACCACCTGCCCGGTCTGATTCCCAGAATCGGACCCGCCCATAATCCGAACCACCAGGATCGGACACTCGGACCAGTCCGTCCGATTTTAGAAATCGGACCACCCTGTCCGATCGGACAATTCAGACGAATCGGACCACCCAAAATCGAACCAGCCCAGAATTGGACCACCCTTGTCCAATTCATTGAACACTTGCCCGTCCGATTTTTGAGAATCGAAGTGAGACTACCACTCAGCCCTGACACACCTGGTCCGATTCCTAGAATCGAACCACTGGTAAATCGGACCACTGGTAAATCGGACGTTCGATTCCCAGAGTCAAACCCAAAAAAAAAAGGGGGGAAACATCAAAACTTGACCCACCAAGGGACGCACTGGAGCATTCCCCAGCGACCTACCCCCTAGTGAACAACGAGAAGCAGCACAGGACCCTAGAACCCGTTAGCACGGCCAGGACTTGAGTAACAAAGCCTATCGGGCTCGAAACGAGCGAGAGTGAGTAAGACGCCGGGAAATTGCTTGCAGCACTCATGTCGAATTTCCACACTTGAAGTATACTTAGGAAAGCTAAAAGCCTGATTGAGCACAAGTGCACGAGGAACAACACACTCACGAATGACCATAAGTTGAGCACTGTATTCAGAAATTAAAAGAACTCACTCAAATAAATCGCTCAAAAAAACCCACCAATAGGAGAGGACCCAAGACATAGACAAACGCACAAAGCACAGGATAGAACCAAGCAAGGAGCGGCAACGACAAGGATCTGTCTCACGACTAGTTAACCTGATCGAGAGCGCAGCAAGGCGCAAGAATTCAACCATGACGGAGGAAAGCTCAGACCATCGGTCTACCGAGGAGCTCGATGTGAGTGTATTCCCAAACGCTATACAACAGATGGTGAGCAGTTACGATGCACACGCCCGGTACGAGCACCGTGGCAGGACGGCAGATGCAATCATTGCAGATCTAGAGGAGGAGAGAAGGCTAGCCCGTAGGGCATTGCAGGGCATAGCTGAGTACAATAGAGATCAACAAGCTAGGAGCCTAAGGCAAAGCATGGAGCTGCATGAGGTGCAACGAGTGCTGAACTTGGCTGGCCGAAACCGAACAGACCATGAGAGAGCACTCGAGGGAGACTTGACGCTAAGCGAGCTCCTCATGAAATGGCTGCTCGATAACACCGCAGTAGAGCAGAGTGCCACTGCACTAGTGACATCTCTGCTTGCAGGATTGGGGGCAAACCAGGGCTCAAAGAGCCAGGTCAAAATACTAATTGTTACCAAGCAACTCAACAAGTACCAACTGCATGACGATCCGTACAGCTTCGTTGAGCAGTTTGAGCAAGTCTGCGAAGCCAACGGCCTCAATGACTAGGTTCAATGCTCGCAAGCATTCGGACTTTGCTTAAGCGATAAGGGTAGGATGTGGTATACAAGCCTGGATGCCGTGGAACGAGCCAACTTCAATAATCTCAAGGATCTCTTCGTCAAGAGGTTTGCCGAGCCCGGGTACTCCGACAACCTGCTAGTACGCCTGATGAATGTCAAACAGAAAGAGAAGGAGGACATCCGCGACTATGTGACCCACGTGAGAAGTCTCTTTAAGAGAATCCCCTTGGGCGAGCGACCAACTGACAGAGCAATTTCAACTATATTCACCAGCGGAATTAGAGATGAGGAGTTATATAAGGCATTGACAGGCAATTCAAGCTTGCAACGAGACGTGGTGGCTAGAGTCTTTGAGGAAGCCATTGGAGTCGATGACCAGCTGAAAGAGCAAAGCTCTAGAGGCTTAACTCTGGAAGAGACTAACCCGTGAAGCGTAGATCGAACCTCAACCTCTAGTGAGCGGGCAAACCCATCATCCCAAGATAAGGGGAAGACCACAGAGACGGGCTGAGGTCAAGATGGAATTAGCCAAAATACAAGACATGTTGAGACGACCAACGCGGCAGTCCTGCCAGTCCTAGCCCTGGGTGACACAACAAGGAAGGGAATTGTAGACACGGGAGCCGGGGTTAGTGTGCTTAGCCACGCAGTGCTGTAGAATTGGGAAAAGCCACCTATCGAAGCTACTCAGTTTAATGTCACGCTAGCAAACGGTATGAGAGTGAAGCCATTCGGGGTCTTGAAGAATTGGCCAGTAAAGATTGCAGGAGTCCAGTTCTCTATCGACTTTATAGTCATGGAGTGGACTATGATATCCTATTGGGCCGACCCTGGATGCGTAATGCTGGAGTCATCGAAGATTGGGGTAACAGCCTGATCTTCCTTGGCAATCGAACTGATGCCGTAAGAATAGAGATGGACACTTAAAAGACCTCACCAGTCGACCTAGACGCCATCTTTGCTATGCTCAAAGGGAACAAGCAGTTCAAGGAACCCTATGGGTCCTTAACTAAGTATATCCCATGCCCAGAGGACGAGCAGGATTGGATGCATGTCCTCGCTACACTTGACCTGCCATTCTCAGACCATGAGGCATATGAGCAGGCCATCAAAACAATTGGTAAGACAAACAAAGCACTCTCTACATCTGTCTACATGATGGCAGCAAGCCTCCATGGAAAGCCTAAGCCTGTTACCTTCCAGGTACCATCCAACAAAAGGGAACTCTAGGGGGTACTGGAATACCTAGTAGACCAGCTAACGGGTAACCCGGTTGCCAACTTCAAACTGCTCCAAGATCTCTTAGAGGCTCCTAGGTGGCAATGGACTAGAGTGCACGAGCTGAACCTTATGTATAACTGGGCCCTGATTCCAAACCAACGAGATGGGGCAGTCCAAACCCTAGGAGACGATGGGCAGTTGAACGACAACGATTCCTGCGATGAATATGAAGACTGCCAATCTTTCAGCAGTGAGAGCGAGGGTGACATGGATACCATAGAGTACGACATAGATAGACCCAAAATTGAGCAGATACGAGCGCACGCCAAGTCACAGAAAAGGAAAGCCCTTAGACTAGAGCACGGAGTCATGCGCATGGACTGTGATCATGTGTGGTTGGAATGTATGGGGGCCATAGACCTGGAGCAAGCAGGCTTAGCCCAAGCAGGAATGACGTCAATATTTAGATCCGAATCGCCATCTGAATTGCTTCCACCAGGGGACACCGCCTCTTCCAGCGACGATGGAGGGTTTGACTCCGAATCGAAAGTTACTTCGGATAGCGACCCAGAGATCCCTAGGCCGCCCACGACCAGACGCACCAAGGGGGACTTACCCGTCCACCTGAGATGCAGACGGTCACACCAGGAAAGGGAAAAGCACCCCAAAGATGCACGATCAGAAGAGCAGCAAAAGCCGCAGAACCTCCCTAAGAGATTCACTAAATTCAAAAAAGGGGATAGGGTAGTGGTTCTGCTAGGTGCCAAGCGTCAAGGCAGACAAGCGAACTGATCGAAGGACCAGCCAAGGTCAAGGAGGTTAACCTAGCCCTGGAAGGGGAGACACCCCGACCAGTGTTCATTGCCAATGACTTAACCAGTAAGGAAGAGTTAAGTCTTGTCACTCTCTTTCGGGAGTACATGGACGTATTTTCCTGGTCCTTAGAAGAGCTACAGGGGGTAGATCTGAGTGTTGTGACTCACAATATACCCATGACATCAGACGCAATGCCGGTCAAGCAGTGACCATACCCCATGAATCCAAAACATGCCCATGCTGTCAAGGAGGAAATTGACAAGCTAATGAGAGCCGGATTCATTTACGAAATTGAGCACACATACTGGGTATCACACATAGTCATTGTGATGAAGAAGAACGGAAAGATTCGAGTGTGCGTCAATTACAAAAAGGTGAACGCTGCTACAAAGAGAGACAATTATCCCTTGCCGTACACCGAACACATGCTTGAGAGAGTGGCAGGCAAGGAAGCCTATAGTTTTCTAGATGGCTTCTCAGGGTACAACCAGGTGCAAGTGCATCCTGTAGACAGGCACAAGACCGCCTTTGCCATTGAGTGGGGTGTCTTTGCGTACGTAGTCATGCCCTTCGGGTTGACCAATGCCCCCGCCACCTTTCAATGCCTCATGTGCACCATATTCAAGGACATGCTCCACAAGGAATTAGAGGTCTTTGTCGATGACCTCTGTGTCCATTCGACCTGGATTGAACACCTAGAAAAACTCCGTGCGGTCTTTGAACGGTGCCACTTATATCGTCTCTCCCTGAACCCCTTGAAATGTCAGTTTTGGGTGAAGCACGGATGCATCTTAGGACACTGGTGTCGAAGAACAGCATTGCCACTGACTTCTTGAAGGTCAAAGTTATCATTGACCTTCCAACCCCAAGTAATTACAAGGGAGTTCAATGCTTCTTAGGTCACACAGAATACTATCGGCGGTTTGTACTGAACTACGCGCTGATCGCTAGGCCATTGTACAAGCTGCTAATTGTCTTTGAGTGGACCGAAGCATGCCAACAGGCGTACGAGGAATTGAAAAAGGCTCTAACAATGGCACCTATTCTACAAGCCCCAGACTGGACCATTACCTTCCACGTACACATTGACACCTCTAAGTTTGCCGTGGGGGCAGTGTTGTGCCAACCTGGTGAGCATAACCTAGATTATCCAGTAAGTTTTGCTAGCAGGCAACTCACTGAGACGGAGATGAATTATTTGACAATGGAAAGGGAGGGATTAGCCATGGTGTTCACCGTGAAGAAGTTTCGGCATTACCTGTTGGCCACCCCCTTCACCTTCTTCGTGGACCATCAAGCCCTGCTCTATTTAGTGAACAAACCTTGTGCTACAGGACGTATAGCTCGATGGCTTCTCCTGCTCCTAGAGTTCGATTTCTCCGTGGTGGTACGAAAGGGAAAACAACATTACATGGCTGATCATATGTCCCATATATCCACAGGAGAAGCCGTTGGACAAGGCATCATGGACGAGTTACCTGACAGCCACTTATTCCATCTGTCCAGCGAAGTAGACCTATTCAGGGCCGATTTGACACCATACTGGGCAGATGACATAGTCCAAGTGCTCGAGCATGGGCTACCCGAACGACCAATAGAACGGGCACGGCTTAGGCACTTGATCCTGAAAATCCAGCCCTACCAGCTGATTGCATGCCAACTCTATAGGCTGGGGCAAGACGGATTGCTGCGTAGGTGCATATGTGAGCATGAGATGCATGATGTGCTCTCAAAGGCACACAGCGGCATTGCAGGAGGACACTTTAGCGAAGACACGACAGCACGGAAGGTGCTGCAGTCCCAGCTATGGTGGCCCACACTTTTCCGTGATGCTAAACAATTCGTCAAGCATTGTGACGAGTGCCAACGGACAAAAGTCTCGATTCGTAAGGATCAGATGGAGTTAACCCCTGTTATTGCTTGCCAACCCTTCGAAAAATGGGGGATTGACTTCATAGGACCCATTAGCCCCGCAGCGCAATACTCACAAGCCAAGTACATCGTGGTGGCCACGGATTACCTCACGAAATGGGCGGAGGCAAGAGCCACACGGAAAAACGATGCTAGGACGACTACCAAGTTCTTATGGGAGCAAGTAATCTCGCACTTCGGTTGCCCCATCGAACTAGTTAGCGACCAGGGAACACACTTCATCAACAAAGTGATAGCCCATCTCCTATCCGCCTTTCTTATCATCCATCGCGAATCCTCACCATACTACCCTCAGGCTAATGGCCAAGTGGAATCAACCAACAAAATTCTCATCAATGTCCTGACTAAAGTAGTGTCAGCCTCACGAAGCGACTGGGATAACAAGTTGATGGCAGCCTTGTGGGCCTATTGAACAGCTTATAAAACGGCCGTCGGTCAAACACCTTTTAGGCTGACCTATGGGACTGAAGCCATTCTCCCATTAGAATTCTTCGTCCCTAGCCTGAGAATAGCGCTCC
This sequence comes from Lygodium microphyllum, assembly GCF_053477565.2. NCBI lineage: Eukaryota > Viridiplantae > Streptophyta > Polypodiopsida > Schizaeales > Lygodiaceae > Lygodium > Lygodium microphyllum. The sequence goes on along the minus strand of NC_141146.1, from coordinate 3,140,076 downwards.
AAGAATGATGGAAAGGGAAGGAAGCATGGACGCAACGCTTGGTTGAGCTGGAACGCCTATCAGAGATTCATCTTCTAGCCACCCACGCACTTATATGCGAGAAAGCCCGATGCAAGAGCTGGTTTGACAAACATGTCAAGCAACGGGAGTTTGAGCAGGGTGACCTAGTGCTCCTCTACTCAGTTAAAGGACATAAGCAAAAGATGAAATTCAGAGGTCTCGGACCCTTCAAGGTTCGGGCAATCAATCGAACTGGTAATGTCGAGCTTGAGACACTGGATGGTGAAGAAATAGGCTTCTTCAATGGCAGTCGTGTCAAGAAGTACTACCCGCCCACTCATCCTTTCCATGAGCCACCAATGGTAGAACCACCCGTCAAAATACGAGTGGCCACAATTACAAAAATCTACGAGAATGAGGAAGAGCCTGTAGAACCCGCCTGCCTTCGTGTCACGGTCACTACTAAGCAAACGTGCTTCTTCAACGCCCTGATTGATAAGGGGGCAGATTTCAATGTCTTAACGCACAAGCATTAGATCCAGCTCGGCAAACCACTATTTCATCCCACAACGGCCAAATTAAGCCCATACGGGGCTCAATCCTACACGCTTCTCGACACATGCAGAGTCGTCGTTTCTATCGAGTCTGAAACTATCCCCATGCTATTTTACGTATTGCCAAGTACCATGGATGCAGGCACAGAGTCATTGCTCGGGCGAACCTTTAAAAAGCAGACTCACTGCAATGTTGATTATGAGTCGCAGCGCATCCACTTAGCGATCGGCAACGTGCATATTGTCACAGCTTCCAGCAAGGGCCTCGTAACACCATCACCACTCATAGGGCCACCGATAGAAACAGTTGTAGGTAAGACTAAGGAGGGGGTAATGCATATTTGCCACTCCCAGATCCCCATAAACCGCAAGCCACAGCAACCAAAGTAAAATCCCAATAGCCTCGCTTGCAATGGGTACCTAAACAGCCTCGAGAACCACCTAGGACTAGACGCGCATGTTTGCATAAGACCTACAAATCTAAATCTAGGAAACCAAGACGCCATCACCGCAAGTGCCACGTGATTAAACAAATATGGGTCCCTAAAATCCTCCTGCATGCACAAGGCTACTATGAGGGGAATGCCTTGCTGTGGATCCCTAAGGTCCCCACTGCCAAAAGCACTAGTCCTACGTCGACCTCAAGTCTGATCAGCCCTTGTCCCCCGACGCCTCAAGACCATGAACCGCAGTGCTCACCCCAGTCATCCAACCCCTCTATGCATCACCCCAAGAGAGTCCCACACACCTATCGGCCCAAACAACGGCCGCCACCACAAGTGGCATCATCCGACCTAGTCAACCCGCCGCTCCGCAACCTAGCTGGCTGCAGCAGCCTAGCTGCTTTGACCAAACCCGACCCATCCGTCTTGCCAACAGCCAGGTTGCCGACTCAAACAGACTCCCTGCCGCAACTCTGTACAGTCAAAACCTCCACTTCCAGCAGACCTCAACCACCTGTCGGCCTTAAGCCCTCCTATGAATGAAAGTCATTTCTAACGCTGGGCTGCCGCTGACCTTACAGAGGACACTGGAGATGATGTGATGGACTGCATCAAACAGCTCGATGCCACCTTTGTTGCACTGGCCCTCAGCTATGACCGCTTGGACTTGGGTCTATTAGCAGAACCCTTTGCAATAGACGTGCGCAATATGCCTTGCTCTTGGGAGACTTTTGAATTCGCCTTTGCACAGGCTTCTCGCTCTGCCCCGCTGAGTTGCTTGCTAGCGAGGTCTCCAAAGAGCAAGCCATTAAGCAATGCCTCATCACATCATTTGACCCACGGACAACGTCTGCCATCATCGACCAAGAGATCGCAAGGTTATCCCACCTGGCTGACACGGGATCACCCTTCTTGAGGCAATGGTACGCTCTTAGGTTGCAATGGGAAGTCGACGGATGTCGCATAATGACTAACGTCGAACAACGATGAGCCATCAAAACGGCTGAGTATGATCCCACCTACATTGTGTCTACCTCATATAGAGTGTTAACCACTCTTCGGGGTCGACCCATGGACAATGGGGCACCCCTATCTCGACCGCCTCTTAACAGAGGAAGAGCTCCACATCGCAAGTCGGGTCAACTCCGGTGATTTCCTCATAGATATCCTCATGTACATCACACATGTAGGAATTCGACCCTTTGATCTAGATTGCGTTGCACAACTGGAATATAACCCCAACTTCTATGCTTGGCTTCTACACAAATAAAGATAAATGCCGTTGCCCCACAACCTCCAATCCTGGGACACATTCTTCTTTCCCAAAGGGGGGAAGGGGTAGTAAGGGGATAAACAAAATAAAATCTAAAAAGTAAACCAAGTGTGAAATGCTTAAAAGTGAAATGCAAATATAAAAGGTGGTGATAGAAGTCTGAAAGGCAAAGTTAAGGCTATGTTCAATCAAATCTGCTATGCTTTTGTTTTTCCAAGCAAATTAGTCACCAAAAAATACTAAAAATGGAAATGGCTAAATGTGCAGGTGGCGACCATGGCAAGCCAGGACAAAGCATGCAAGCTTCCCTTCTCGGAGGAGGAACAAGTAAAGTACGGCCTCACGGTGGAAACAAGAGCTTTCAACCAGTTAAATTTCCGCCACGTCTTCAACCTAGAAGACGTAGTCATCGAAGAACCGGCGGTACGTCACATCATAGAGCAGTGCCACCTACAGAAGTACCTGGACGCAGTGGGCCGGAGGATAGACTACACCCTGTGCGCTGATTTCTTGCATACCTTCAAAAGAAACAAGGGCATCGTCACGGTGCGTGACAAGGAAGCTACCAGACAAGTGCAGATCGAGCTAACCCCCAAGTTGGTGGAAAGGGCACTAGGGCTGCCAAATAAGGTGGAAAGAAAGCCAAAAAGAGACATCTATGCCATGTTGGGGATGGATAAAGTGAAGGTTCACACCAATGACGGAATTAGCCTGGCAAACATCCCCAACCAAGAAATTCAACTGCAGGCAAAGATGGTGCACGCCATGTTCTCAAGCCAGAGGTACAACAGCATTATGACCCGAATCAATGTACCTCTGCTTGACAGCATTGCGGCGCAACCGCTGGATGAGGTGAACCTTAATGGATTAGTGAGAAAGACAATTGGGCTTGGACGAAGCCCCTGGCGACAGGAGGGAGAGCCGTGGCAGGAGAGTCCCCGTCATCCCGATCGACCCGCAAGGCATCATCCTCAAGGCCTCCACCATAGGGTTTGGAGGTGTCCTTACGCCGATCATCCAAGAAGCGATAGGGCAGAAACAAGCAAGAGAAGACAAAGAGGGAGGTGACGAGGAAAGTGGCGAATCACCGTCACAGTCCCCGCCTCACACGGAAGAGCAATAGAGGTCGTCTGATAAGACGGAAACGGATGCCGATGAGGAGGGAGAATCCCAAGCTACACCACAAAGGCATGCGGAACAATGAACCAAGGCCCTACATGGAAAAAGAGAGGAGGAGCGAAAGAAGAAAGAGAAGGAAGATCTGGAAAGGGCCCGAAGGGAGTCAGTAAGGGATGAGGAGGAAAGAAAAAAGAAGGCCGAGGAGGAGCTGAGAAGGAAGGAAGAGGAAGAATTGGAGCTGGCAACCCGTCGCTCCATCGAGAAACAGCACAGGAGAGACAAGGAAGGAGCAGAGGGACCGCACCAACCTGAGGCACCCGGTCCTAGTACCGGTGTGCCGAAAATCGCGCCCCTGCCCCCTGCAAAAGGAAAAGGAAAGGACCTGATCAAGCCAGCTTCCTCCCTCCTCATACCATCCATACAAGCCACTCCTATCATGATGACACCCCTTGCCACCGCCACCCAAGGGCCCACGCCCAAAGTCAATGAGAGCAATGGGGTCACCTGGCTACAGTTTTTGGTGGAAAGGGAGTTGGCAAGGGAAGCGGCCGTGGCCACCCCAGCTTCAGGAGCCAAAAGGGCAGCCACCGCTGAGCTGGAGCTAAGGCCGGAATTGAAAAGGCAAAAAATAGAAGAGGTCGCCACCACTATGACCATGCCCCACCCCACACCTCCAGCAGGCCAATACGATGAGTATGTGAAGGAGCTGCTCTCGCAGTTGCAAAGGGCCAGGGAAGAAAGGAGGATAGCCATGGAGGAGCTGGCAGCAGAATGAGAATCACAAGCCGCCCTCCAGCTGGAAAGAACAAAGAAGATAACAGAATATCAAAGGGAAATCATTGTGCTCAGGGAGGAAGCCAGCACTAAGGAGGCGAAAGAATTAAAAGCCCTGAAGGAACGTGACGCTGCCTAGGAGGGAAGAAGAAAAATCTTGATGGAGCATCTCAACGGGGAGAGGGAAACGAATGCCCACCTTTGGCGCAAAAATGATCAGTTATCTGCAGTCAACCTGGAGGCGCAAAGCCAGCTTGACAAAATTAGACAGGAGGCTGCAGAGCTGGACCAATTAAGGGCAGAACAGGTGCGAAGGATGCAGGTGAAGCTGGACGAGCTCAATGCGCAGATCGTAGATGAACGCCAGGAGCAATCCCGCCTGCACCATGAGCTCGAGGCCCGGCAACAACAGCTCATGGCAATGACCCTCCATCAGGGGGAGAGCCCGGAAGATATGGAAAGAAGGGCAAAAGAATGGGCCGATCACAATGAGCAGAGAGTACGGGACTTAGCAGGCCAGCTAGCCAAGGCCGAAGGAGACAGGGTGCTGGGGCTGAGAATCAGGCAGAGGCAGTCCAACTCTCCATGATAGCCCAGCATCACACCTTTCTCAATACACTGCTCCACGCCACCAGACCAGAAGGAGATGAAGCCAATGATCAGCTGCAAAGGAAACTAACCATCGCGCGCAGAGCTCTCACAGTAGGCATGCACGTGCCGCTACAGCTAGGAGGCGTGCCGTAGAGCCTAGAGGAGCAGAGGAGATATCTTGCACAAGTAGGCCTGATGGCGCAGGAGATAGATGACCTCGGTTTCACAGAGGCAAAAACACAAGAAGACGAGCAAGCAGAAGGGGGTGAACCGGAGCTCGATCTGGGGCCACAACAAGACAAAGTGCAGCCCCCTGATACATCTACTGAGAAGAGCGGCCCAAACCAACTGCAAGAAAGAGATGGTGGAGAAGGCAAGAAGAAAGCTGAATGCCAGACCCGTTAGCCTGCCCCTCTCCTACTGCGCACCCAAGATTCCCCTGCTGAATTCCATGCCGAATTGATTATCTAGGAACAGTAGGAGTATAACCGCGACCCCTTTGACTTGCGCTTTGAGTTTCCCACTGCCTTGAATAGGGTACTGCCCATTCAACTGGTGGAGGATGTCATTGCCATGGGGGCAAGGCTCAAAGCCAAGTGGTTAGCAGAGCGTGAGGCTCACCCAACTGCTTGGGGAGCCAAGGACCGTGAGTTTTGGCAAGATAAAGTCCTCCAGGTGCCTAGATCAGTGGAAGGCTATAATTGCCAACCCACCTGGAAGAGACACATTTTTTACGTCAACCTAGAAGCATGGATGGCATTTTGCAACACCCTCCCTTCAGAGAGAAATGACCCCACTTTTATGCCGTATCCTCGAAGGATAGGGGTAGACTTCAATCCGTCCATCCATGGCAGGTTCGATTTCCCCATCATCTATAATACCAATAGCATCTCCCATAGGGATGCCCTTCTCTTCACCCTCCCCGACTTGTATAGCTCTATAGATAAATTTCTTAGCGAGTTCACATCTTGCCCCGACCCCACATTCATCACCACTTGTAATTATCTTAGGTTAATTAGGATCCTAGTCCACCAAGAGCCCGCACCCCAAGAACGCCACCTCCCACCCCTATATTTTGACCCCAATGCCATAGACAGCAACACCATGACTCGCCTCATGATGCGTGCTTCTATTTTGCCATCTTTCTGTGGTGCACTACTCAAAGACATGAACGATAGCAAATTCACCCAGTGCAACCACCCCTTCCTTTCTACCACCACCCTCAAAACCCGCCTCCACATCAAAGGCTACTTGTTGAGTCGAAAATTCCTTAACAAGGACCCCCGCCCTCCATCAACCCTTACCCACCATTCAGATGACAAGGAGTAAACTCCTGTCATGCCCTTGTATTGCTTGCCTCCACATATACTCCTCCTCATGCTATTATATATATATATTTTTAAAAAAAGAGAGAGAAGACTGAACGACGCACCACAATCACTGCACCTAGGACCCTCCCTAGCCCCCCCCCCCACTTCACACTTAGGGCACATCAAGGGCAGGACGTTCACACCTGTCACCCTAAGACTTGCACTGCACCACCAACAAAGCACAAACTGAGTCCTCAAGTATGGGACGTTACCAAGGGCTTACCCAAGGTCAGACCCATCTCATGGTTCCACTACCACACACACCATGCACTACACAATAGGACAGACATACCCCTTAGGGAATGCACAACTTTTCTTGCAGGTTATGTTCGCACTTCAAGACAGGGCTACCCGCAGAGGAGGATCGTCCACGGCTTCCCTTAATGATCAACACTTCTTTTCCTATACCGGCATCTGGCCACCTGCTCGGCTGATGGCCACCCTGAGTGAATCACGCCAGGGCAGAGCTGCCATTGGCATAGATCTTGGAACCGCCTCGTCCAATGATCCATGCCCAATGCCTCAAGATCCACGGATCGCTTATTGATTCCACAAGCCTGAAGACCTTCAACTCAAAACTGAAGACCTTCAACTCAAAGACAAGGATCTTCAATCAACGCCACGGGTTTGCAAGCCAAACCGCATTTGAGGGGTTTCTTCAGAATAAATCCCTCCAATACCATCCTCCTAAGGGACTGCTTATTGCTTCAAGCGTTTCTCATACTTAACAGACGACCGGCCACGTAACCAGTGCCACAATCGTGTGACAGATGCCGAGTATCTTCATGGAGCCGAAAGCACCCTGGAATTTCTCCTGGTCATCATCCCCAACCTCCATCACCCCTCCATCCTCCCAACCCCGGCTTACCTGTTCTAAAGGCCGACGTAACTAGCCATTATGGCCCACCACAGTGCCATGGTACTGGCACTCGTCTAGGATGGGGGTAATGTTAACCCCAACATGAAGAAAGCAAAAGAAAGTGGAAAAGATGCAGGGCAAAGGCGGAAAAAAGGTAGCCCGACTGAAGAAAGAAGAGAAAAGAAGACCAAAAGCGCAAGGGCGACCTTAAAAGTCCAAGCCAAATGCAAAAGGGAAAAAATGCGCATTTTAAAATAAAAATGCGCACCCTGAAATCCTGTAAAAGAGCACCGGGCTCTCACCCGTGCAATTTGTAAATGTAGACAGGCGGTGGAAAGGAAGCTAGGAAAATAGAAGGACAATGAGAAAAGGGGCCTAGGCTAACGGCCGGCCATGTAAAAAAGCACCCATGGAAATTAGGGCATGTATATAAAGTTGAAAAGTGAATGAGAAGCTCATTCTTTGGTGTGTGGCAAAAGGAGTCTTCTTCTTCCTCTCTTCTTCTCTTCTCCTTGCTTGTGTGTGCTCTTGAGAGAGGGAGTGTGAGGGTGTGAGGGAGTGAGTGTGTGTGAGAGTGAGGGATCGAGAGGGTGAAGCTCTTCACCATCTCCTCTCCTCTTCTTCTCTTCTTTTCTCTCTTTTTCTCTTGCGCGCGCGGCTATGGAGGATGGAGCTTGGAGATGGAGGAGGCTTGAGGATGCTTGAGCTAGCATCAAGAGTCGTGGAGCTACCGGAGTGCAAGAGAGAGGAGGGTACTCGATCGGGCATCAAGGTAAACTCACAACACTTGTAGGATCGACGGCGCATTGCTAGGTGAGAGATAGCCATTAGAGCTCGCTTGGAACGCTTGAAACAATAGGCGGTCCGTGGGTCTTGGCGGTTGAGCGAAAGCTCCCACAGTGTGTGAGATGACCTAGGCTGTAGGCTAGTCAATCATTTTCTTGGGGAATTATTTGGTAAGAACACATGGTATCTCCTGGAATATGTTCAAAATGAAAAAGTGGAGCTTGTATCATGTGTAATTTATGTTGGAGTGACGCATCTTGGGGCCAATCCCCAAGATGTAGGAGAGTCATAGTGGAGCCATGGTAGTCAATCGAGAAGTGCTTCCCTATGTTTGTGCTAGGAGAGGAGAAGGGATGGTAAACATTGGACTATGACCTAATACAAATGCAGAATTGACATTATCATTTAGTGCAGAGTGAGTCTTAGATGCTCTTGGCCCACAAGGCCATGTGGTGGGGGTGTCTATTGTGTGCATAAGGTCTGGATAGTGCTATAGCCAGTGGTGTCGGCCCATTTTAGGTCCCACCAAGGAGAGAGTAGCGGAATCACGCTGGTCGCGATTGCTATTGACAAGCTAAAAACTGCACTTGGAACTGGAAGAAGAAGAAGGAGTGAACTGGGAGATCGTGGAGTAGGTGTCCTGAGGTTTTACTCCCCTTTCGGAGCCAACGTAGCTATCAAATTTGGGTTTCAAGCAGTAGAGAAGGAGCTATTATTTTGATGCACGTTTCTGGTCTACGAAGGAGCTCTAAGAGAACTAATGCCTAGAGATTGCTTCTGAGTAGTGCCAAACAAAGGATTGCAGGTTCTGTCAATACATATTGATTCAATTCATTGTGCTTTATCTTTGTCATGTTTACCTCTTGTCTATTTTTTTCTTCTCTTCCATCTCCTATCTCTACTTTCTTCTATCTTTGATCCTTGGTGGATACGACCTTTCGAAAAAAACCCTCTAACATTGTGGTTGACCTTTTTACCACTTGACCTTCAACCCATGAATCAAGCAGTGCCCTATTCGGGTTAATTCGTGGTGCGATCATGGAGGTGATCCACTCGTGCAAAATATTATTCATTAATTAATCCCGTTAAAAATCAAGCACAAACAAGGCTTTCAGACCTAATATCATTTTTCCTAGAAAACATTCCTTTATTCCCATGGTAACTTGTCATCACAGACCCTCCCCATGCATTTACCATAAATCATAAGCACTTGGAATAATCATCCAAACAACAAACCAACAACCAGCTGAATGTAAAAGCATTTAAGATGTTGTTCGATCAACCAACAGAACCAATTGTCTTTTACCCAAATAATGCAAGAATCGACGCGATAACAGAGAATGAGTTTGAGATGGAAGATCATAAGAGAAGATGGCTTAGTCAAAGACCGACACAAGGAAAATTGAGCTAACTCTCTCCCTCGCAACCTCTCGGGGAAACTCCTCTCTCTCTCTCTCTCTCTCTCTCTCTCTCTCTCTCTCTCTCTCTCCTCTCTTTCTCTCTCTCTCAAGCTCCTTCTCACAATCTCTTGGAGGGGTATCCTTCTACCTCCCTCTCTCTTCCTCTCTCTTGTAGCCTCTCGGGGTCTCCTTGTGCTCCCTAACTGCTCCCCATGCCTCTTGTTTATAGTGAATTAGAGAGGAAGGGTTGTGGCTGAGAAGTAGAGCTCTTTGTGGAGGGGATCTTGGAAAAATCAGTGATCTGATGCTCAAATCATAAATCTAATGGTTCCATTGCCTTGGAAAGGGGGGTAAAACCCCAAGATTCTTGATTAGAAATATTTCAAATCACTCCTTCTTTTTCTCCCTGTTGGAAGTGTTGTTCACTACATGTAGACTGTGATTGCGGCACATGCGATATTACAAATCCCTCTTTTTTTGTATTAAATCTCTAAAACTAGCTAGAAAATCACTTGCTTTTTTTTCATGACATCCTGTTCTAGAAATTTTCATATTTTGTTAGGATAATATCTAAAATATACTAGTCTTGTCCAAAAATATAATATTTTTAGACTATCTATAATATACATATTAACATTGGTGATTAATATGGCTCATAACTCTCATTCACATTGTAACTTCGGTGAAGGGTGGCTACGGTCCTTGTCAATGCGAGAAAAATATCAAATTTATGAATCTCAATTTAAAAATATATATATATTTTAATTAAATAAAAATGGCTAATTATTAACGTTAGTTAGTTTTTACTTTAGTTAGTAATCTTACTAACTTATTAATTGAACAACTAAATTTTAAACTAACCAACTAACTTTTAATTGCGTGGAAATATTACAGCCAGGTCTAGGAGAAGGGCCCCATTTTGAGCAACAAAATAATGAAGAAGAGTAGCCTGACGTGTAAAGCCCACCTCCACAACCTAATCACAAGCAAAAGTGCATGACGAAGATCCCGCTACCCTAGAGAGAGGACTATGGAAATGAGGCACAGAAAAAGAGAGTTGGTAGAGTTGTATTGGAGGAAGCTTAGTGCCAAACCTAAGCTAGTGCTTGAATCCCCAATCCCTCAACATGAAGAATGCTTATCAATCAATTAGACACAAGAATTGTCCCTTTGGGAGCAATATGAAAGCCCCTGCAATCCTTTCAAGTTCACCTTCTCCTACACCCGATCATTTGATCGAGTGCTATCACCAAGGATGGTGGAGGAGGTGATCAAGCTCTCAATGTGGTTGGGCAAAAGGTAGCTAGAGAAAAAAGCAAGACGCCCAACACTATGGCAAAGGGGTCCCACTAGATATTAGGAGGACAAAGTGATAGAGGAACCTAGAATAGTAAAGGGCTATGAATCTGAGCCAAAATGGGGAAGGAATGTATGGGATAGCAGTATGGATGATTGGATGACCTTTTGCAACTCTTTACCATATAAAAGGGATAATCCTATCTATGGGAGCTTTCGCTCAACCGCCAAGATCCATAGACCGCTTATTGCTTCAAGCGTTCCAGGTGAGCTCTAATGGCTATCTCTCACCTAGCCGACGCGTCGTCGATCCTATGAGTGTAGTGAGCTTACCTTGATGCTGATACGAGTTGCCTCCTCTCTCACACACCCCGGTAGCTTCACAATCCTAGATGCGAGCTCAAGCCTCCTCCATCTCCAAGCTCCATCCTCCATAGCCGCGCATGCAAGAAAAGAGAAGAGAAGAGAAGAAGAGGAGAGGAGATGGTGAGGAGCTTCACCCTCTTGATCCCTCACTCCCACACACTCACTCCCTCACACTCTCACACTCTCACACTCCCTCTCTCAAGAGCACACACAAGCAAGGAGATGGGGAGAAGAGAAGAAGAAGAAGACTCTTGTTGCCACACACCAAAAGAATGAGCTCTCATTCACTTTTTGAACTTTATATATACAAACCCTAAAATCCCATGGGCACCCATCCCTTTTTTACATGACTGGCCCTTGTGGCAAGGTCTTTTTTCCATTTCCCTCTTCTAGCCTTATGTCTCTAGCCTACACCCATCTAGTATTTTACAAATGGCACAGGAGGGAGCCTGGTTTACAAGAGTTTTTTGAGGTGCCCTTCATTTAAAATTGCGCTTTTTTCCCCGGCTTGGTTTTGGAGGTCACCTGCGTGTCTTTGCTCTTTTTCTATGTTTTTTTTTGCTTTTTTCTTCCTTTTTCCGCCATCTCGACCTGGGACCATCTCGACTCGGGGTTAACATTACCCCCTCCTAAACGGGTACCAGTCCCATGGCACTTTTGTGTTGTTGTAGGTTGGCATGCAATTGGCCAAGTGGTGGAATGGTGAGGGCCACTTGGAGACTTAGGTGCTTGTAGGAGCTGTGAAATTTTTTGTCGGAGGAGCCAAACGGGTATTGCGTGGTTGACGGGGCCTCCGAAGTCGGTGGTTTGTTGCTCTCTAATGTTTGGAAGGAGAAGGTGCGGTGTTGTTCCTAAGGGGAGTGCTTACCTCATCGTGTTAGTGCATTGTGCTCGTGCTAGTGGAATGGGAAGGTGGATCGAGCCTGGCAATGTCCCACACTTGAGGATCCCATTTATGCCAAGGGGAGTGTGGTGCAAGTGGCTTAGGGTGACAGGTTTAACCATAGGTGAGTGTTACCTCCCTAGGTATGTCCTGCCCTTGATGTGCCCTAAGCGTGAAATGGAGGAGCAAAAAGGGCTAGGGGGTTGGGAGTGGAGCCGGCCGTCCAAAGTCACCGAACATGCCTAACTTAAGAACCCCTAGGTGCAGTGATCGTGCTTTATGTGGTGGTAAGTGCTTCTACAAGTGGGTGGTGTTGTCCGGTCAGTGTTTTTATTGCTGTTGTTTTCTCTGCCCTTTTTTTTTTTTGCTAGTAGTGGAATGAATGACAATCAGGCCTAATCCTCTTCATCTGAATGAGGGGGGGAAGGAGGGCGGATGGATTTGCACAAAAATTGGTGGCTTTGCATGTACCCTCTCAGGTTCGTGCGGATGTGGAGAGAGGTGGTGGAGAGAAAGGGATGATTACACCTAGTAAATTGGTTGTCACTCATGTCCTCTAGGAGAGCTAGGCAAAAGGAGGGGAGTAGGCTAGCTCTCATCATTAAGCGTGCCATAACGCAACTATCAATAGCATTGGGATCAAAAAAGAGGGGGGGCAAGCCATTCTCCTGCGATGTCGAATCTTGCTTGAGTAATAGCTTAAGAAGCCTAAGGTAATTACATGTAATTATAAAGGCAGGATCTGGACAGGAGGAAAAGTCTGCGAGGAAGCGCGTCATGGAGTCAGTTAGGCTTCCTAAATCAAAAAGGAGGGCATTCTTGAAGGAGGTGGCGTTGGAGTTGTAGATGATGGGGAAGTCATGCCGCCCATGGAGGGTGGCAACAAAATCCATGTCTACCCTACGAGGATACGCCATGAATGTGGGGTCATTCCTCTCGTAGGGTAGGGTGTTGCAAAATGCCATCCAAGCGAGCATGTTAATATCGCATATTCGCCTTCTCCAAAGAGGTTGGCAGTTGTAACCCCTTACAGTGTGTGGCACCTCGAACACTTTGTCTTGCCAAAACTCTGCTTCCTCCATGCCCCACAGAGTGGGGGTCTTTGCCCTGTCTTCTAGCCATTTTTGGCCCAGTTGACTGCCAACCGCGATCACCTCCTCCATTACTTTAATCGGCAGGACCCTTCTCAGGCTGTTAGGCATAAGGAAATTGAAAAAAAAAGGGTCCTTTTCGATTTCCTGCCATTCCCATATCACCACCTCCGCATGGAATTGCGTTGGGAGGTCATCGGGGCATGGTGGGAGGGATGCGGATGGCCGCACGACTGGCTTATGTTTGGACAATTTCGAGGGTAATGCTAGCCACCACACCATTTACAACTAAATCTCGAGGGTGCACCCTCTTTAGGGAGTCAACTCTCTATTAGATTCTATTGTTTTTTAAGGAAATTTACATCAATGGCTATTTGTCTATATTGTTCAGAAATCACGTCAGTGTAGTGCTTTATCCTGTCATTAACTTCGCTAAGGACATTCAAGGCACTCAAATCATAGCCTTGATCATCTATCTGTCATTCAATGGGCCTAACAATTTGATTGGTCATTGGTTGCCAACTCACAGGAACAATGTTAGAGTTCAATACTTGGCCTCCAACATTTGCCAGAGCCATCTAACTAGCCATAGCATGGTCACACTAGGAGGAGCTAGCAATAAAGGCACGTTGGGAGTAGCTATCCCTTGATTTCCATTACCATTAGTCAATGCCAAATTATTTACCAAAACCAAACCCATATGGAAAAAAATGAACTCACAAATGGGCCTTTTAGTCCCCCCCTCTCTCCTCCTTAAAACAAGGAAAAGGGGAGAGCAGAATAGTAAAATAATCCTCCTCTCTCTCCACTTTTGCAATCTCGTTTTGCCTTTTTTATATTATCTACAAAGATATACTCAAATTCCTTCTCTCTCCTCATTCAAGAAGTATTTTTCAACCAAATTTTATATTCGAAAATGAGTTCGGTACAGGAGTGTGGTGCTTCGTTTTCAATGCAAAATGATTAGTAGATACTAGGTAATTGATTTTTTAATCGAGAATAGGGGAAAATGAAATTTCGAAAGTTTCTTTTAAGATATTTTGGGGATTTTTTATATTCTAGCTTTTGGTCAAAAAACAAACCAACTGGTCAAATTTCGTGTTTTTTGGAGATGTTTTTGGAGATAAAATAGAAATATCTAAAATACGAAAAGTCTTGGACATCCCTACCCTCTGAGCTATTTTTCCTCATATCTATACTCTCTCATGGCTCTATTGTGACCTCTTCTCTATGTTTATGCAACCTTCATTAATAGAGTGAATTACTTACACCCTCCTTTCCCTTGGCACCTTTGTGTGCCTCTCTATGCATCTCCACTCTGCCTCCTGTGACAACCAAGTAGGCTCCCCATTTCTATTAATAGTAAAATGAATACAAGAAAGAAGGAGCTACATATTAAGGTAGAGATTGGATATGCCCCATTATTCAAAAGGACCCAACGTACCAATGTCAACCCTCAAGTTTTGCAAAGTTACAGGAAAATGGGATTGAAACATGTGTTTTTGGGTTGATGGGGGAATCTACCCAATTGACCCCTTAAACAGTAGACCTCCAACTTTCTCAGGAATCACAAATTTGCTGAAGTATGTGTGCAAGGGTGAAAATGGGTTACTCGGTTATACTAGGAGACTCAATGATCAGGCATTCAATGTATTTACAACTTGCCAAGCAACCATAAAAAATTTCCATGATGTGATCGTTGCACATCAACTTCATATACAACAGCTCATAGGACAAGTGGTACATTTGAATGACACTATAATTCAACAAAACAATCAAATTATTTCAATGCAGGACACTATCCATGACATTGGTATCTCATATGAGGAGGCAAATGCACAATTGGATGACTTGAGAAAGATCAATAGCAAGCTAACACAGGAGAACAAATGAAAGAAGAAGCCAATCAATGAGTTAATTGTGAGTAATGGCCAGTGGAAGCGATGTATCAAAGCATGTAAGGTAGCTCAGAAGGAGAACCTAGGTGAGGGTGAGGCTAGATCATGTATTAGTAGATTGCTGAAGGCAATTACATTGAAAAACACTTTGAGCAATCCTAATTTTAAGGCTATGAAGGAAAAGGTGATTGAGTGCACATTAAAAGATGTGTCAAATGAGTTCTCAACTATGAATTCACAATCTATTTGTGACAGGGCCGGTGTTAGCATGACTTACTCAAATATATTCAAAGGTGTGAAGGCTAGGTTTGGCCGTGTGCTGAAGAGAAATAGAATCGTGCCTCTTCCTCAACCTTCAAAGTTAATAGAGCCCCGACGGCAACTTCATACAAAGCTTTTGGAGCTAATAGGAGATCCCATGCATGTTCGATGCATGGAAACACTAAAGGTTGGGAACAAAAATGCATATGAGGTGAAGTTCACCGAACTCAATAATTACTATTTAGATTTATACAAGGTGCAATCGGAAATGGTAATGTACTACAATATGTTTGTTGAGGAATGTAATGGTAAATTGTAGTTTGTTATAAAATTAGATGAAAGTGAGGTTGTCAAATGAGTAAAGCTTGAAAGAGTTAGTGTAACTCTGATTAATAGAGCTTTACAATTCGACAAGAACAACCCAGGGAACTTTATTGTTCAATCTGAGCACCATGTGTGGTGGCTCGCTGCATTTGAAGTTCCTAAGCAAATATTTGAGGTGATGTAGTTGTTCTTTATGCACACAAGCATTCCAAGCATCATCGATCATCAGGAACATGGTGAGATGCTGCTCTCGGTTGAAGGGTATGGTCAATACTTGGTTGAATGGCATCTTGTAGGAGACTTAAAAACTTTAAAATGCATGTGTGGAATCTTCAATGGTGCAAATACAAAGAATCCATGCCTATATTGCTTGACAGAGAGGGTGGAAGGAAATGACGGAAAGAAGAACTCGCAAAGAGTGACAA
Organism: Lygodium microphyllum; assembly: GCF_053477565.2. NCBI lineage: Eukaryota > Viridiplantae > Streptophyta > Polypodiopsida > Schizaeales > Lygodiaceae > Lygodium > Lygodium microphyllum. Next base: position 3,124,363 of record NC_141146.1, on the reverse strand, counting down.
GTGTTGCACCGACGCGCAATAGAGAAAATCCCACTTGGAAGCCCATCTTCAACATTCCATTGGATCGTATTCACATTTGTTCATTGCATTCTTTTGTCAAAATCATGGAGAAACTTGTATATGAATACATTTGCTTTGCTTATAGGATCCAACCAGAAAAAGAAGCCATTGCAATGTGTAGGAATGTGGAGCGAGTGCTATCGAAAATTGGGCTATACAAGCATCAAGTGACAATTGAAAAAGATGAGAAGAGATCAGGAAAATCTGGTACCTTACCAAAAAAACCTTGCTTTGGAGAAGCAAAGGCTACGAAGTTTCTCTCAACACCCATCAATGAGGAAGGGAATGTCATGGTTCATAGGCCGTAGGACTACGATGGGTGGAAAAAGTTACATTTTGCAATTCCTGATCGAAGTAATGGAGGAAAAACAAGATTGGCCAAAGCTAAGGTTTGGATAAATTCTTAGCAAATTGGCTCCCTTACTTGAAAGATGGTATTTAATAATGAAGATAAGCAAGAATTTATCAATGTCATGCATAGCTTCTACGAAAACATGGTGGAAGCATGGGGCAATAGCTCTACCACACATTACATGGTGCGTACTAAGTTAATATTTTAAAGTTTTATGAATTGTATAAACTATTGAGCATAGTTTTACTCATGTATGATATGTGTCTTTGTAGCATATCCTTGAGGCACATGGGCCATACTTTGCAGAAAAGGGAAGCATCGTAATTTGGTCCACACAAGGGATGAAAAATTCACATTGGATAGCATGTGGTGCATATCAAAGAAAAACTGATCATGGTAGAGGGGCGAATGGTAGCAATCCAATGATCCAAGTGCTATCTTGGTGGCATAGGATTATAGTAGTGGATGAAGCTAAACTCTCGCAAAAGAGAGCAAATGAAAGTCCTAATGAATCGGCTGTAGACATGATGGAATCATATCGTGTCACTAAAAGAGTGCGTTATGAAGCCTCAAGTGCCAAAGAAAACCATGCCAAGTGGCTAGAAACAAGGCTTCGACAAGGCAACAAATGGGTTTGAAGAGAGCTAAGATAGTAAGATGAACAATGCATTCAGTGTGAATGCAATTCACAATTTAAGAGAGAAAGAGAGAGTGTGCATCTATGTGAATGAGTCTTACAGTTTAGGGTTATATAAAAGAGGGTTTTACTTTCTATCTTACTCATTGAGTTCTCACATCTCCTGTGTAGGAAAGATTGCTAGGTCTAAGGTAGTTGCAAATAAGCTTCCGCTCAGAGCCCCATATCGTGTTCAGCCCCTTGGAGCATCTACTAGCTCAGATGCACCCCCTTCTCAACCTAACCCACCTTCCTCAAGCCACCCTCACAAGGGTTCTCCCCAGTATTCCCACAAGAAACGCAAGTGGAAGCCAGGTACAGTGGCCTTGAGAGAAATTAGGAGGTATCAACGCTCTTTTGATCTCATCATTCTTCCGAAGGTGAGCTTCTCGAGACTTGTTCCCGAGATTGTGCAAGACCTCTGCCGCACAGAAAGAAGGAGGTGGTTTTTGGCACAAGGTCAGGATAGACTTGATCGCTTCACAAAAGAATGTCTTCATGCTCTACAGTGTGCTTCAGAGGCCTTTTTAGTTGACTTGGTGACTAATGCTCAACGTTGTGCAATGCATGCAAAGCGCATCACTGTAACTCCCAAGGACTTCCAACTTGTAAGAAATCTTCAAGCAGTGAAGGATGCATTTGTTCCAATGGAATGAACACAGTTTGTAATGTTATCTTTTTTGGCATAGTGTTATCCTCGTGCATTGGACATATGACTATGTCCCAATGCAAAACGATTGTATGCGCCCTTAAAATATGAATTAAAATTTTACACTTGTCCTTCGCTCTCAACTTTAACTTTGCATCTTCTCTGTATTTTTAATTCTTACTTACAGTTTTTGTTAGCAATGTCAATTTCAATAGGAAAAACATGCAAAAATTTGCCATTTCTTGTTGGATACTTTACTCCTGATGCCTCTATATAGTCTATGTGGTGCAAAGTTTCTAAGGGCCAGTAGTCGCAATGTTGATTTCTCAATTATCAATCCATCCATAATTTTGGTATGGGATAATTTTTACAATATTAAACTATATCAAAATGTGGCGAAACTTCACACGTGCACTCATTAGGTGGCCAAGAGCCCTTTTTTTTTTTGAAAAAAAAATGCCTACAGACCCCTGGTCCGAAGTCTGGCGTCTGGAGCCGAGGTCTACAAGAATTTTTTTTCAAAAAAAAATTGGGCTCTTGGCCACCTAACGAGTGCGCGTGTGAAGTTTCATCGCATTCCGATACAAGGTTATGGATTTATGATCACACAATGGATAGTGCATATGAAGCTGCATTAACCCAGTTTTGGGATTTAAATGGGTTAAAAGTTCATTCTTCTTCTCATTTTCACATCTTGCTTTCTTTGCTTCCTCCATTTTCACATCCCCAACCTCGCCGTCTTGCCCTCCTCAAGCTTGCATGGCACGCATCAAGCAAGCATGTCGCCGTTTTGGCCCCGAGAAGACCTCATGCCAAGGCCCGCCACCTAGAACACAAGGTGGAGCCTCCTCTAGTGCAACAACAGATGCTCCCCATAGAGAACAAGGACTAGCACAGAAGAAGAGGAGATGGAAACCGGGCACTATCGCCCTTCGAGAGATAAGGCAAATCCAATGCGAATACAAGCTTCTCATCTCGAAAAGTTCTTTTCATAAGGTTGTTCGGGAAGTCATGCAAGACTTGGAGCTGAAAGGGATGGAAAGATTTTGGGCGTGAGTGCGAGATGGCCCACCAGTAGGAAGGTGGATTTTTGCAGCTATGGAGGCCCTACAAACAGTTGCATAGGGGTTTCTCATCGACTTGTTCGATGATACACAGCTTGCGACCATCCATGCAAAGCATGTCACAATCATAGATAAAGACATGAACTTTATCATTCGGCTTCGACATGGCAAGGCGACTCCGTGATACAAAGTTTGTAATGAGTGTTATAGAACCATAGCATCTTGGAAGGCCAAAAAATTTCATATACTCTACCACATTGGAATATTTATTTATATATACATAATATCTCATGCGATGTGTACTGAATTCAAATAATTGAGTAAAGTTGTTTTGTTTTGTTTCTTGAAACGCATGACTCTTAATTTTTGTTTAACGTACGAACACATCGAAAGTAGTAATACGTACGGATACAACTTACATTATTGCTTATGCACAATCTCAAGTGTAGTATTACGCGTTGAATTATGTTAATGTATGCGGATGCGTCATTCACATACCACACATTATCGTCACACTTACACAATTGCAAGTGTAGTACTATGCATTGAATTATGTTAACATATGTGAATGCATCATTCATGTACCACACATTATTGTCACAATTATACGAACCATACATTTATTTAATAAATATTTATGTATAGGGACAAAGTAAAGTATCTTATATTCATCAAGAAAAATACATGTGATGGCTGCTAGTGATGGTAGATACAAAAAGCCGATAGCCAACAAGAACTCTCAATTGTTCCTTGACTTTTTCATCAGTGGAGAGGAGGGGCCAGCTTCCGATGAAAATATAAGTTCCTTCTTTGCTTCAAAAATGATACACTCCCCCTTCGGTTCTTTCTACAGGAGAAGCGGATCTGACACTTTAGCAAGGTCACCTAATGTAGCAAGCACACACATTGCTCCACCACGCATTTGGTCAAACAAGTAAAGAAGCTTTGACCGCTTGATTAGCACCACCTTCTCCAAGCTAGATGTCGCAGGTATTGCTCAAAAAGGTCCAAACTTGGTCAAAGCTCAAATTATCATGATTATTTCTTGCCCTCCTAGTGAGCACTTCTTATGGAAGACCACCAAATCTGCAACAAGGTTGCCAATATACTCCTTTAGAGCTCAATCCTTCCGTCGATCCACATGTCGAGCTCCTCCTTGCCTTGATGCAAACTCATCTATATACAGTATGTCCTAAATGACAAAGTCAAATCAAACAATATATATAGCGACTAACCTAGAGTTATCAGAAAGTGATGAAACTTGACAATAGGGTGCGCCAGGCCCCTTAGAGTCCATCGTTGAAATCTTGACCAAAAATGATGCATGCAATTGCCCTGTCCGAAGTCTGGCCTGTCTGGGGCCACTTTCTGAAACTTGACAGTATGGTGCATCGGGTCCCCCGGAGTCCACCGGTGAAATCTTGGCCAATAATGATGCCTACAGCTGCCCTATCTGAAGTCTGGCGTCTATGGCCACTTTCTGGCCAGAAAGTCCAGAAAGTGGCCCCAAATGCCAAACTTCGAACAGGGCAGCTAGTGCAGGCATCATTTTTTGCCAAGATTTCACTGGTAGACTCTAGGGGACCCGATGCACCCTACCGTCAAGTTTCATCGCATAAAAATATATAGTAGTTATAAATCTCACCTTCTCCAGATCATCTTGTATCTTCATTTCCTCGTGTGTCAGGGAGGTACCTTTTTGGGCAAAGGGATCTACAAACTCCTTGGTAGGAATGCTAGGGCCTTGGTTTGAACAAATCATATTGTAGTGCTTCAAATTTAGCATCCAGCACAAGGTAATCTTCTTCAACCGAGGTAATATGCTCTTGTGCTGCTATGATGGCACTCACAATATCTAAGCTTGTGCCATCATATCTTGCAATCTCTACCATCATCGGATGCACATCCATGTAATCATAATAGATCAAGTCTTCAGTCGAATCCCTCACTAGGATGGAAAACAACTCTTCTTCCTTCATTTCCAAGTATTGCAGCACATCTGATAGAAGCAAGTATTATACACCATCTACTTCAATGGGCGTCAAGGAGACAAGGTTGGGTTTGTCGACTTGTGGCCATTCTGAAGAAGATGGCACCATGAGAGCCAACATTTTCTCTACCACCACTCGATGTTCCTCTTCAACATTTATGAGCTCTTTAATCAGTTATTCTCCTATGTATATGATAGCAACAATATGTGGAGTCGTATCTTCATCGCTCTCCTCCTCTAAGGGTGTATCCAATGCAAGGAGGTAAATTGCCAATGTGTAATCACACTCCACGAGATCCAAAGGTGATGTACCTAGTGCACTTCCCATGGAAACAATGCATACTCTATGCGAAGGATCCACATGGGCCAGACGCCTATTCACCACTTTTTGGTGATTCTTCCCTGCTTGAAATACCATGAGTTGTTCCAGAGGCACCCAAGTCATGTCGGATCCCTCCATGGAGTATGTGTAGGTAGCAATAGTACTCACAAAGTCTTCCAAAACCTAAAGGGGGGAATCCAGCGATGAGAGCACGCTTTCAAGGTTAAAGCTCTTAGAGAAAACAGGGAATATTTCGTCACCCTGGTTGGCAAAGATAGTCTTGTGGATCCACTCATTTGCATAAATACCATAATTTTTAAATATTGCAAGTTTGCAAGCGACAATATTCTATTGGCCAAAAAAATCCAAAAATTTATAGATGTTGGATATTACAACTTGTGGTGTTGGGATTTTTAGAGAGATTCTACAATTTCTAAAATATGTGGAGCCACACACTTTCCACTGATAACAGTATCCTCAGCTCGGCTTCGAATTTTCCTGCCATCTAGTTTAAAATAGAAGCTAACATGTGGATTCTGCATTAACATTGTAATTTCCTGGCGCATTATACTCAAGGGCCAATCATCCTCCATTTGCAACACTTGGGGCTCGCAGCCCTCACAAATGACAGTAACATCCACAGCTGCACTTTCACGCATGTCTTGATCAAAGGACAACCATTTACCCTTGAGCATCCTCCATCTACGCTACGATACTTGAACACTAGGCATAAAGTCTATCGTATGACAAAGTACCTGTAATTGGAAAGGAAAGTTAGCCGATTCATCCCAAAGTAAGATAATAGTCAACTAAGAGAGAAAAATTTTACCTGAAAGCCATGTCCCTTGTTGTGACTCGATACTCCACTGTGTCAAGACTGTGAGTTATTTTTTATGTCCAAGTCTTGCCTAGAATCCTTGTTACATAATCCTCTGATGCATTTTTTATGACATACGTGCTTTTGGTACGTCTCAAATCCTTACATTTCTTAAACATGTGTGCAAAAATTGCAATCGGTATGAACCAACTTAGATGTACATTCTTTGAGCTGGTGCTTGGCTTCATAGAATTAAATATGTCTGCTGAAATTTTTGTGCTACACATGTGCAAAATGTTGCTACTACACAATTGCCATTCTATGCTATTAAGATTCGATATGTGCATAGACTCAAGGGTTCCATATTCTTGACTCCCCTCGAGCAATATGTACTTGGAGTCATAGAAAAAAACAAGGTCCTCTACGAGCTGCTTAGTTGTATGCCCCTCAAAGAGCAATCTACCAATTTCGAGGTGGTAACACTTAAAAGAACCAATGAAACTCTCAACATTTTGCCACTCACAACAATCCGAAGAAGGGTATAATTTTGTAACTATGAGACAAATTATTACATAGGTATCATGAAATTTCTCATTCTCAATGAGTTGCAAATACTTACTAATTGCAATGTTTCATTGAAAGGGCACAAAGGACACAATATGTATTTGTTTTTGCATAAATACATGTATAAATTCCTCTGTTACAAGGTGAGAATCAACATTCCTTTGAGTGAGAGCTAAAATTTTACCCTTCCAGTGCTTTGATACATTTGCAATTGCAAATGCTTTCACCCTAAAAGCTCCCTTCATACTTGGACGCATATGTACCCAAGACGAGCAATGATACATATCAGTGATCCAATTCCCTTCTTCATCTTTTCTGTTACGTACTTCTATCGAGAGAATGCTTTTTCTTCTCTTAGGCATTATAACCTACGCATTATATGTAAAGAGGTATGTATTAATCCCTAAATAATAAGCATTTTAAGTATGTCTAGTAATCACCAATATGCCACACAAATCAACATGGCATTAAGAGATGGTTACACTTTTGTAAACATACATAAATATCGATATCGAAATGCATGTGGATATATACATCAACACAAAGTATAGATTCAATTTAAAGGCATCACTTTAATCATGCCATTTACATGAAATATAATGAAAAGAATAACATAAGAATAATTAGAGAATTTTGCCAAAATAAATTTTATTATAATGAAGAGGAGTCTGATTTGACTCAATACATTGTATGAAATGTGGGTATTATAGAGTTATTGTTACAAGGATAGGAGCCACATGGCATGCAAATTTTAATAGGCACATTGGATTGACACCTGAGATATTCTAAGACTCAACACATTGTGTGTTATATGGATGATATGATACAAGAGTTTCATGGATCATTGCCAACTAGCATGGAGATCCAAATGGACACATAGGACCAATAAAATAGAGGATTTTTGAACCATCGACTTCCAACATATCCATATCATCCAGCACAAAGAAATCACTCACCACATCAAAATAGTCGATCGAGAATTATATGCTTCACCTAAACCTTGTACAATACCTGCATGTATAAAAAAACACTTGCATGAATCCCTTTTAACAAAAATACTTGCATGAATCCCTTTTAGCAAAAAATATCTAGATAACTGCATGAATAGAAGCAATACAAAACAGGGCCAATTTACATATAAGCTGATTTGCTAAAGATAAGATTGAATCATTGCTAATCAAAACCCATTGTAAATTATGGACATAAGAAAACTCAATCCCATCAAACATAAAAGTCACTAATTAAATGAATAAATTTTGGTACCACAAAATATAGCATATTTACCCATAAATTGAGCTATAGAATCTCTGCTCTACCTTGTGTTAAGTGCTGCAACAACAATTGATCCTTAAGTTAGAACTAACATCAAACCCTATTGTAAAGATAGTAGAAAAGGGATAATGCAGAGAGGAAGAAAGAGAGAGTGTGTGAGTAGGCGAGAGAGAGAAAGAAATGAGCACCTATCCAATCTTGCCCAAATTGATCTCTGCAAAAGACAATAGTAAGAGTTAGTATTTACATGAAGGTATACTTAAAAAACAGTAGAAAAGAGGAAACACAAAGAGAGAAAGAGAGAGGGAGAGAAAGATGAGCACTTATGCAATGTCACCCAAAATTATCTCTACAATAAAACAACAACAAGGTTTAGAACTACATTATGTTGTATTGAAAAGATATTAGCAAAAAAAAAACCAAATAGAGAGAGATATTAACACCTTTGCCTCTTACTCCAAATAAACTCTGCAAGAAAACAACAATTAGAACCAACATCAAATTCTATTGAAAACACAGCATAAAAGAGAAACAACACATAGAGAGAGGGGCAAAAGAAAAGAGAGAGAGAGATGAGCACCTATGCCTCCTACCCAAAACAACCTCTGCAATAAAATAGCAATAACACTAAGAAACAACATCAAACCCTATTGAAAAAATAGCAAACAAGAGAAAATGCAAAGAAAGATGGGCACCTATGTTTTGCCCAAAATCTGGAGTTGCATGGAGAAGAAAGTGCAGAGATAAGCACAACGCTCAAAACCCTAATCACTCTCACCAAGGAGCCTCAATGGAGACAAAAATTCACGAGTATAGAGAAGAGAGGGAAAGTGGTCTATTGCTAAACTTTTCGGTCAAACTGATTTCATGAGAGGAAAAAAACCGAAATTGAAAATTCTCCAAAAAAGTGGAAAAATACAAGGTGAGAGAAACTCAAATTTTGTATACTATTCATTCTCCCTTTTTTTAATCCCCCACCACTCCTTTTTTTAATAGAAAACCCAAGATTTGGAGAGAGAAGATTCACCCTCCATGGATGTCAACATCTAGCCTTCCTATTGGACAATCCAAAAGGCCCACATCTTAAACTATATTATTTTTAAGGGCCCATTTGTGAGTTCATTTTTTTTCTAATGCATATTAAGATTGGTTTGAGAGGCATAAGCCACTTGTAGTCAAGATTCTACTTCTTGTACTCATCTAATGGTAGTGTCTACATCCTGCAAAGTGACACTACTCAACTGCACCTAAATGTTGAAATCCAAACCATGCAAGAAATATTACAGTTGGGCATATGGGATAGGGATAGAGGCTTGCAATTTGCAAAAGACCTCTTTTAACTTCTTCGCGTATGCTTGGATATCCTCGTGTGGCTCTTGATGTGTCATGTTTAATACACATAGCCAATATTGACCACCCCTTTCAAGGGCAAACTCCCTTCAAAAGGCTTCGAAAAATAAATCAATGGTAGTTATGTTTCCCACCTCCAGGCTGTGATACCATATGGCAGCTCCTCCTTTGAGAGTCATATTAAAGAACATCATTAGATGTCCTTCATCCTGGATGCGACAGTTAAATATCAACTTTTGGAATTCGTTAATGTGCAGTTCTGCATCCTCCTCCACTAACCCATTAAAGATGGCCAGGGGAAACCTAAAGCTAGTAAATCCGTCGCTCTAGCAGCTATACCAATAGGTTGTGCCACCATGGTAACAACCAGATTTGCTACTACTACAAGGGTTTGAACAATCGGAACTAGGGGCCCACTCGAAGTGGGGGGACTAATTGGAGGGGGGAAAGAACTAGACCTTCCTACCCCTAATGGACTATGTGTTGAGCTAGGGTTATTAAAGCCCCACCCTTGCAAAGCTATTGGGTCGCTCCTTTGTAGAGAGTATCTTATGTTTATCTCAGCCTGCCGTTTAGCTCGTTCAGCCCTTTCTTTCTTTTGAAGCTCCACTTGACGGTTTGTGAGTCTAGCTCACTAATCTTTGGCATACACTAGAGAATAGGTCCCAATTGACCAAGGCAACAAAATCGCCACTAGGTAGCTCCCAACAAATGCAGCACCTGTCAGGACCAAAAATGGGCCCGACATTGGCTCTCTAGCACTAGCTAAACCTCTAAAACACAGAAGATACCCCACATGGTCTCACGGCTAGGAGCGTCTAAGGCACACGCTACAGTAAACTCTTACTAACAGACTTGCATTTGTTATAGGACACAATCCAACATTTGCCTTCCCCTACTCCTCACAGGGAGATCCCATACACATTGGTATGATATACCACGTATCACATACACAGGAGGCAACCTCTCGACTGAAACACTGCGACATCACTGCAGCTCTCCTACATCTCAAGGATTGGCCCCTTGATGCGTTGCTTCAACATAAAGAACAAACGTACAAGCTCCACTCTTTTGTCTATCAAACGATCCAGGAATTGATATTTCCTCACTGAACTTACCCCAAGGAACGGCTCGTCTATCCTACAGCCTAGGGATCCTCACACACTCCACGTTGCTCATTTATTTAAGCAATCAAGTGCTATTCATCCGAGTTTTTTTTACCATGTGGCATGCAAAATGCAGAAGTGTATGACCATTGTGCGAAACCATTTTATGATTAAAAATCAGCCACGTGGTGTGCAAAGACAATTCTTTAATGATTTTCCAATCTACTCGTTGTTGTTGCATTGCTAAAGACTAGCTGCACTTAACTTAATCGTGTTACTAGTCTCTTTAACTTAAGTAATCAATCGTCCTATATGAGGTGCACAAATAAAGGATCAAACTTTGCATCATTTTTTAGCACTTAAATGCTTCCACAATCCCTCTTTTTTCCCTATCGTTTATGTGTTGCATCGTTGCATAGGTGTAGGGTTTCGTTTTTTTTATCATTTTCAATGTATAAAGCAATAAAAACGTACTAAAACATACAAACAAAGATGAGCTAAGGCTATACCTTATGCCTCAACCTTCCTAAACATCCACAAACATTAATCATTTTTTTTCTTAATTTTTAAAGCACAAACCCATTTTTCTCTCATTTTTTCTATTTATGTATTCATAAAAATAGTGTATTTTCTTATCTATGATTCTTGACTAATTATGATAGCTGAAATATAGTTTTTATCACTATTTTATTCCATGTGAATTTCGTTTCCCCACCCGAAACCAACAAAATCTTCATTTTTCCTCAAAAAGTATGCTTTTCGGGTTGTAATTTAATTATTATGACTACTATCATTACACTTCTGCATTTCTTTTATGTGCAGCTCTCAATCATGATGCAAACAAGATTCAAACAAATTTTTGTTCCATATGAATTTCATTTCAATCATCCAACATAAAAAAGAAGCAAATTTCCTTTATAAAAATGAGGCATACGGGGTATTTGTGTGTTGCAGGTTTTTTGATAATTAACACGAGCTGCCAATGGACCAATTAGCAATCATTCTTCAGTTTTGAACGCCTTCCCTCAGTCTCCTCTTGATCTTGGAGTGATCCGATCACCGTCAGACAAGCATCCTTCGCCGCATTCTCTTCTTGCTTCATCATACACGAACCCCCTCTTGGAGGAGAGAGATGGAGGAGAGAGAAATGATGAGTTTGAATCTCAAAAACCAAGTAGCCATTGGACGAGCTGGAGGCAGTGATCGGGAGCAAGAGAGCGGGGCAGCATGTATTGCAGGCCGCCGTGTCCCCCCCCCCCCCAAATCATTTTTTTTTCAAAGGCCCCTAAAGGGCATGCCCTAGAAATTTCAATGTTGGTCCTTTTTTATTTTAAAATGTTCGGCCTCCCGCCCTTCGACTTCCCGACCTCTGATTTAACTTCCAAAAATTTTTGCTTGCCTGATTCGACGTCCCCAACTGTCAACCACTTCCAAAAGTCCAATCTGACACCCAAAAGATTTATGAAAATTCTGCAGTCGTCGCTTGGTGTGTCTTCAAAGCACTTTTGAAACCCATCTTTTGATTGCCGCTTAAAATTGACCCAATCGTCGCTTGGTGTGTCTTCAAAGCACTTCTGAAACCCATCTTTTTCTTGTCACTTAAATCGACCCAACTGCCTCTACCGCCTTTGACGGTGTCAAAGAGTTTACTGTTCATGATATAAATCATGGGATTCTTATGAACACAGAAGAGTTTCACTGGAAGTTATATGAGATATTTGCATACAAAATTCAGGCATTGTTATCCAATAACCACCTTAGTTATACAAGTTCTTTTGTATTTAGCATATAATTTGCAGTTATACCATGTATATTTATGAGAAATAAGTCTATGGGAACCTATAACTTGGACGTCTGGAAGCAATTGACAGTCTCCTGAATAAAACACATTAATTCAGGTATAAAAATATGGTCAGAACCCAAAAATAATGCCAAAAACTGTCAAAAGTCCACTAGGTCCACATGGGACCAGAAGTAACTGACTTAAGTGACCAGCAAGTGACCTAGGCTGGTCAAAAAGTGACCAGGGACTGAGTAGAGAGCAGTCCGCATTTTTCGGCGCAAAATGCGGGATGCACTATCTGAGGGAAACATGAAGAAAGCTGGAGCTGAGATGCATGAAATGGAGCATGCAAACTTAAGATTAACAGGCCCAACTACTGAAGATGTAAACATGGTGAGAGCTCCACTTCTCTGCCTCTTTGGTCTGACGAAAATGCATGCTGAAACTGTCTATAAAAGAGGGGAAATCTGAGAGAAGAGTATTCAGCCTGCTCTTATGCATGACTTCTCTCATCTTGATTACCTTATTCTTGGTCCAATGAAGCCCGACTTGTACCCAAGTACTTGAGTGACTTTGGGGCAAGCAAAGGGTGAGGATATTGAAGACTTATGGACTGTTATGGGCTGAAATTACCAGTCATAAACAGGGCAGCCCACTATTTTGATCTATTTTAATAAGCAAACATGGGTTTTTTATGGTTGTAGTGGAGGAAAATGACCTCTTTTCTCCAGGACATTGTTCATAGATGATCAAAAGTGCTTCTTCTTGAGTTTATGCACTCATTTTGAACTTGATTATGGGCTGAAATTTTCTATTTTAAAACATGGCTGAAGCTAAAATTATACTTTTTCAATTCATTTCATGTATCTTTGGCCCAAATCTTGGATGCATTTGAATCTATCAACAATATACTTGATCCAAAGGATTGAAATCCATCTATGTACATGAAATAAATGCCATTAGAGCTTGCATTTGACATCCATAAATGAATTGGAAATCTTAAAATATCCTTTATGAAATGATGTATGTATCCTGAAGCATTTGATGTAATCAAGTTAGTCTTATTCCTTCTGTTCATGTATGCTAAGTACAAAGTGAGAAGACTTGAATTCTTCTTCCGTACCTAAATCATTTCTACATCCTGGATCTTATTGAACCTCACTCCATTTTCCCTTTCCAAATCTTGAATCCTAAACTCTTCTTCTGCACTAAAAGCCCCGGTGGTAGACCTTCAACTCTTAACACGACGACAGTGGTGAACCCGACGTGAAGGTCCGCTGCGGAAGAAGAAGTCCAATGGGAGAATCATCAAGCTCGGGAGGAGATGCTTTGCAATAGTTGGTTCGTCTAATGCAAGAGAGCCAACAACAACAGCTGCAATTTCAGCAGCAGTTGCAATTGCAACAACAACGGAGACAAGAAGAAGAGCGGATTGATGTTGCTGCCATTAAGGCCTTAGAAGCAGTTGGGCATGAGCTCTAGCAATTTAATGGGCAAAATGTGTCCTCTTTTATCCGCCTTTACACTGACAAGATGGTCTTCTTTGGAGTTCCTCAACATGCCTAGAGCCGTTACTTTGCCCGCCTGGCTGTGCATGGTCTCCAGGACCGAATTCATGATCTTTCCCAAAAAGATGCAGGATGGACTGTGTTCAAGAAGGCTCTTCGAGAAGAATTTTTCATTGAAGATTCTGGCCTTATGACAAAGAAAATCTTCACCGAATGGGTCGAAAGGCCCAATAAGGGTCAAACTGCTACTGCTCTTCATCGAGAATTTGAAAGCAAATTTTCCCAACTAGATCTCAATGACCAACAAGGTATGGAAAGTCAAAAGATTGAATTATTTTTAAAAGCTGCAGATTCTTCTCTTCAGGAGAAATTGACTTGCCGACTTGAAGACCCTGACTCTGAGTCGGGATTGAAGACTGCTTGGAGTGATGTCACTGAAGCAGTTAATATGATTGCTCGAAGAGAGCGATTGCGCCTAAGATAGGGATCAACCCCTGTAACAACTGATTCTATGAAGGAGCCTGTTCCAGCTTCTCGACCTCCTGTCTCTATGGCCGAGCAATCAAGAAATTCTGATGTTCCTTCTCCAAAGAAGGATGTTATGGATGAGTTAATTAAAAGTATGCGGGATCTCCATCTTAATTTAACAGAAATTAATTCTAAAGTAGAAAGGCTTGATGTTAAAGTAGAAGAAAGGGGTCGGTCAACCGCCCAAAGAGCTGCACAAGAAGGCTTTAAAAGACGCTGCATTTGGTGTGATAGCCTTCAGCATCACAAGAGGGAGTGTGGAGCATTCCGTGAAGCTGAAGCACAAAAATTAGTCTTTTGGAAGGATGGTAAAATTCATGTAACCGAAACAGGGCTTCCTCTTGAGCCAAACTTCGGTAACGGCGGCATGAAGAAAAGATTGGAGGATTTTGCAACAAGAACAGCCTATGCAGCTGTTGATGCTGCAACTTATGGGTTGCAAATTGAGCCAACTAATGAAATTGTTAAAGCATGTAAAACTAATGCAAAATCTAAAGTGTGGACGCAGGCCTTGGAACACATGGAGCAAGGCAAGGCAGCTAAGGATGATTTAACCACTGCGAGTCAATGTATTCGAGGGAGAACCGGACGGTCCGAGCCTGTGGATTCATTTTTCAGCTTTTGCCCAGCTAGCTGAAATTAATAATCAAGAAGCCATGATAGAAGAAAAGAGAAGAAGAGATGAAGATGTTGCCGGTCCTTCCTCTTCAGGACCGACTAAACGTATAACAAGAAGTAAACCAGATCAACAAAAGGCTGCTAAAAATCCATTGCCACCAGAATTTGACATGGGAGATGCCCCTCAAGCAAAGAAGACAGAAGGAAAAAGAAAAAGCAAACATCCCAGTTACAAGTTGCAGTCTGACATAGAGACCGCAACGGATCTTAAACGGATCCTAGAAGAAAGAATTCTTGGAAGTAGAATTGAATTTACATTAGGTGAAATTCTCGGTATTGCAAAACGAGGATTTCATGATGTAATAATTGATGTAATTAAATGAAAAAGGCAATATGTTGGTGAGGAAACTGAAGAATCTGTACATGCTTTTTTGCAAGTACTTCATGTGTATTTGCAGGATGAAGAGAAGCTGAAAACTCAAGGGATTCGATTGGAGGCAATCAAAGAATTGATTGCAGCCATAGAAGCCAAAGATGAAGACATTTATGAAGCAGAAGCTGAAGAAGCCATAATGGTGGAAACTTCTCAATCTAAAGTGCAGCCCATGCATAAGAAAGAGACTCTTCTTCACAATATGCAAGAAGAAAGTGAAACTCACTTTATTCCAAGTAGTCACTATTCCCGTACCCATTGGGCAAGGGCAACTACTGAAACTATTGTTAAAATCGGTGAGAAAGAAACTCCATGCATTGCCCTTATAAACCATGGTTCAGAAATTAATGTTATGTCAAGAAGTCTCTATGAGAATGGTGGATGGCCCATTGATGTGGACCCAGGATGGCGCATGAAGGCAGCCAATAACTCTTCTGGCGATCTTTATGCAGCATGTCCTTATGTACAAGTTACTATTGGTAATGTAAAAGATGAATTTCATTTCTTTGTTTAAGATTCCTGCAGTTATCCAATCATTCTTGGACAACCATTTATTTACGAGTCTCGTTTAGAGACAAAGGCTCTTGATGATGCTTCATCATATGCTCGGATAAGAAGCAAGGATAATGATAAGGCTGTTCAATTCCTAGCTGTCTGTGTTAATCACCATCGGAATAGGGATCGATTGAGAGATCATCCTGTTCCTCCTAATGCCCGAGAATTTAAGGGTTTTTGGGTAGCGCTGCTATAAGTGGAGGCTATGGCAGTGCATCATGTCACAAAGAATTGCCTCCACATATGAAGGAGGCAAGGCCAAAAGCTGATTTGTAGGTTTTTTCAGCCAATGGAGTGGGCTGTTACAAATAGTTTTCAGCCATGAACAGGGCTGAAAGAAAGTATTTGAGTCATATGGAGCAAGAACTGAAGAAAATTGATGTTTTACTTAAAGATGAAGAAATTTCAGGACTATTTTATGGGCTGAATTATAATGATACAATGGCTGAAATTTATACAGCCATTCATGTAGAAGATCAAGTTGAAAATCAGTCCATACAGGTATGTACATTGGATATGTATAACATAATTCAAGAATTTGCAGATTATGAAGCTTTTGGACAGCCAAACAAGGATGAAGCAAGAGTAGAAACAAAATATAAAACAGTTGATAAGAAGGTCAAGCCGGTAGCTACTCCTTTACCACCTGAAAGCGAAGGACTGGCAGAAAGGGCTTCCAAACAACCAAGCCTTCGTGATCCTAAAGATATTGATCACCAATTTACAGCAGAAAGTCTACAAAAGCTAAAAATTGGTGACAACTCTTTTCTCTTGCCAGCTGAAAAGCAAATCTTCATGCAGATGTTCAAAAACCATGGTAAAGCTTTTTCATTTCAGCCACATGAAATTGGCTGTGTGGATCCAAGCATTGTGGCACCAATGGTAATTTTTACAATCCCACATGTGCCTTGGAATCTTAAACCAATTCTGATTCCAAGGGCTCATGTGGAGCTGTTAATGGTTTACCGTACCTAAGAAGAATGGATCTTTACGATTCATTCAAGATTTGCAACCCGTTAATAAAGTCACTATAAGAAATGTTGGATCAAGACCAATTGTGGATGAGTTCGCCGAAGCATTTGCAGGAAGGGCAATCTATTCCATGGGAGACTTATATTCAGGCTACGACTAATTTCAGCTTGCTTTGGAAAGCCGTGACATTACTATAATGAAGACGCCTCTTAGCCTAGTCCGCATGTGTACTCTACCTCAAGGGGCTACGAATTCAGTAGCTCACGTGATGAATGCCATGCATAAAGTATTCAGGGATTATGTTCCTTGATTGACTCTTCCTTTTCTTGATGATGTTCCAATCAAAGGATGTGAAGTTCATAAGAAAAATGAATAACTCAACAAACTTGGATGTCGAAAGTTCGTTTTTGATCATATTAATGATTGTGCTCAGATCCTGTCTAAATTAGAAGAAGTTCATATTACTCTTTCAAGAGCTAAATCTGTTTTTGGAGTTGAAGAAGTCCTTGTGGTCGGACATATGTGTGGTCCATATTGCCGGAGGCCTTCTCCATCTAAAATAAATGCAATCAGAAAAATGCAAGAAGAATGTACAAATGTTTCAGAAGTGAGAAGATTTCTTAGTGCATGTGTCTTCTACCTTATTTGGATACCACATTTTGCTCATGTTGCTGAAAGTATTTATCAACTTCTAAGAAAGGGCCAAAGGTTTCTATGGACAAAAGAACACACTCAGGCTATTCGAAAACTTAAGAAAATGATGACTTCAGCTCCCACTTTAAAGAGGGCTAACTACTCTAATGGACAGCCCATTATACTCACAGTGGACACAAGTCCTATTGGAATAGGATGGGCAGTTGGTCAAGACGACCTTGAAGGCAGCAGATATGTAATCCGCTTCGAAGCAAAGGTTCTTGATGAACGACAAAGAAGGTATGCTCAAATTAAAAGAGAGCTTTGGGGAGTAGTAACTGCATTAAAATGTAACAGGGAGTACTTCATGGGCACACATGTTATAGTTGAGACGGATTGCCTTCCACTCTTGGGCATGATAACCAACTGTTCCACTCTTGACATAGCCATGCTAAGATGGATAGCCTATATTAAATCCTTAAATTCTGATTTGAAACATATTGCAGGTAGAGATAATCCAGTTGCTAACATGCTTTCTCGTGCCAAATATATGGATGAAGAAGAAATGATGGATGAAGAAGAATCAGAATTTATAAATGATGCTGTTAATGCAGGTACAACAAAAATTACAGCAAAAACAATAGGTTCAGCTGATAAAACAACTTTTACATCAGCAAGGATGGATGAATCAACCGAAGGAGGACAATGGATAGCTAGTAAACAGCATATTCCATGTTTTGTTATGGTTTGATCACACTTTAAAGAAGAATATTATGCAAATGATTGGCTAAAAATTGGCCAATTTTTTAGCACTATGACAAAGAAGGAAGAATGGACTCATGAAGAGTTCAAGAGAATTAAGAGAAAAGCCTATGGTTTTTTTCTTAAAGATGGCTACCTTTGGAGGCATGCAAAAAAGAAAGGAAGGGCACATGTTCGTGTCTTAGGTGACAAAAAGACACAAAGACAGGTCATGCAAGAATTCCATGTTAGCCTATTGGCTGGTCATAGAGGCATATGGGGCACTTTTGCTAAAATAAAATAGAAATTTTGGTGGCAAAACATGTATAAAGACATTGAGCATTTTGTTGAGTCTTGTCATGCTTGTCAAATGTATTCTACGGTAAAGCATAGAGATGGGCTTCAGCCTACCTATCCTTTATCTATTCACTATAGATGGGTTATTGATTTAGTAACCATGCCTACAGGAATTTGGAACATGAGATATCTAGTACTTGCTAGAGAAGATCTCACAAATCAAGTGGAAGGAAAGGCCTTGACAACAAAGTCCACTCATATTGTTTGTAGATTTTTACTTGAAGAAGTATTTTGCAGGTATGGATGTGTTGCTAAAGTAAATGCTGATAGAGGAGAATTTGATGCCGATGAAGCTCGTCATTTCTTTGCTCAATTGGGAATTAAGCTATCTCTTACTTCAGCCTACAATCCTGAAGGCAATGGTAAGAGTGAAAGAGGTCATCAACCAATTCTTAAAGCTTTAGCAAAATCATGCAAAGGAAAGTTGAGGGAATTGCCTAAAATGCTACCATTCACATTATGGGCTGATAGAACAACCCATAGTGCAGTAACAGGATATATGCCAGCTGAACTCATGTATGGACAACCACCTATTATGCCTATTGAGGAATCCATTGTCACATGGAGTATCTTGCCTTGGGATGAAGGCATGAACAAGGAAAAATTGTTGTCTTTACGCATAAGGCAACTTGAACGAAGGCCAGAAGATGTTAAAATAGCCATTGAAAGGCTAAAAACAGCAAGATTCAAGAATAAGAAGAGGTCTGACAAGCACCATCGACTCCGTCCAAGAGCAATTCAAGAGAATGACTGGGTTCTTGTTTATGATAGCAGCCTGGACAATCAACATAGTGCTCATAGGAAGTTAGCCGACCATATGTTGTAAAAGTAGTACATCATAATGCTACTTACTCTTTGGCTGAAATGGATGGGACCTTGATAAAGACTCCAATAGCTGGGAAACGAATTAAACTCTTCAAACGAAGAGAATCTTCAACTTATAAACTTGATGACTTAGATATAAGCCCTCTACTTGAAGATATGCAGGAAGAAAAAAACTTAGGGAATGAAGATGAAAAAGAAGACCCTCCTTGACCTGTAATCTTATGAAATGGCACATGCCAGAGGATGTGCAGGTTAGGGGTGAATGTAAAGAGTTTATTGTTCATGATATAAATCATGGGATTCTTATGAACACAGAAGAGTTTCATTGGAAGTTATATGAGATATTTGCATACAAAATTCAAGCATTGTTATCCAATAACCACCTTAGTTATACAAGTTCTTTTGTATTTAGCATATAATTTGCAGTTATACCATGTACATTTATGAGAAATAAGTCTATGGGAACCTATAACTTGGACATCTGGAAGTAATTGACAGTCTGCTGAATAAAACACATTAATTCAGGTATAAAAATATGGTCAGAACCCAAAAATAATGCCAAAAACTGTCAAAAGTCCACTAGGTCCACATGGGACCAGAAGTAACTGACTTAAGTGACCAGCAAGTGACCTAGGCTGGTCAAAAAGTGACCAGGGACTGAGTAGAGAGCAGCCCGCGTTTTTCGGCGCAAAATGCGGGATGCACTATCTGAGGGAAACTGGAAGAAAGCTGGAGCTGAGATGCATGAAATGGAGCATGCAAACTGAAGATTAACAGGCCTAACTACTGAAGATGTAAACATGGTGAGAGCTCCACTTCTCTGCCTCTTTGGTCTGACGAAAATGCATGCTGAAACTGTCTATAAAAGAGGGGAAATCTGAGAGAAGAGTATTCAGCCTGCTCTTATGCACGACTTCTCTCATCTTGATTACCTTATTCTTGGTCCAATGAAGCCCGACTTGTACCCAAGTACTTGAGTGACTTTGGGGCAAGCAAAGGGTGAGGATATTGAAGACTTATGGACTGTTATGGGCTAAAATTACCAGTCATAAACAGGGCAGCCCACTATTTTGATCTATTTTAATGAGCAAACATGGGTTTTTTATGGTTGTAGTGGAGGAAAATGACCTCTTTTCTCCAGGACATTGTTCATAGATGATCAAAAGTGCTTCTTCTTGAGTTTATGCACTCATTTTGAACTTGATTATGGGCTGAAATTTTCTATTTTAAAACAGGGCTGAAGCTAAAATTATACTTTTTCACTTCATTTCATGTATCTTTGGCCCAAATCTTGGATTCATTTGAATCTATCAACAATATACTTGATCCAAAGGATTGAAATCCATCTATGTATATGAAATAAATGCCATTAGAGCTTGCATTTGGCATCCATAAATGAATTGGAAATCTGAAAATATCCTTTATGAAATGATGTATGTATCCTGAAGCATTTGATGTAATCAAGTTAGTCTTATTCCTTCTGTTCATGTATGCTAAGTACAAAGTGAGAAGGCTTGAATTCTTCTTCCGTACCTAAATCATTTCTACATCCTAGATCTTATTGAACCTCACTCCATTTTCCCTTTCCAAATCTTGAATCCTAATCTCTTCTTCTGCACTAAAAGCCCCGGTGGTAGACCAACTCTTAACGCGACGACAATGGGATTCAATTTTCTCTTGAAATTTGGATTTTTTGGCAAATTTTGAGCACTTTCCTGGGGCAAAAATCCACTGCTCATTTTGTGTAAAGGAGAAAGGTTATGTTTTTAGTCTTTTGTTATGGATTTTTCCTTTTCATCACCTCTAATGGGTGAAGAAGATGTGGAGATCTTGTTTGAGGCCATAGACCATTCTTTAGATCATGATATATCAAATTTCTACAGATGAGAAAGTAAAGTTAGCAAAGGTTTCAAGCACATTGGGACAAAGTTGAATGGCCACATTTATTTGCTATTATTTCTCTCATTCACACTAGCTGTGATAGCCCACATTGAGCATTTGACCATTGCTCAGAGATATGGTTGGATGTGAATTGATTGTACAATCAGATGATCATGATGAAGTGGGTGTCTCTTGAGGTACAAATGAGATCATTAAATCCCAAAAAGGTCATTTCCATGAGGTAGCATGTTAGTAAGCTTCAATAATTCCAAATGTAGGTCTAGAATGTATGAAAGGCAGTTACCTTCAAGAACATTATGATAGCTCTTCTATCACATTTACTACTTTGATTATTATGCCTTGATTACTTTAGGGTGGATAGAGACCTTGAAGTGGGAGGAGTTGGTTTCAATGGCCTTGGACCAAGAGAAACAACTCAAAGTTTAGAATTCTTCAAGATGAAGGCTTTGACAAGTCAACCTTTCCAAAAGAAAGTAAAGGAT
Organism: Lygodium microphyllum; assembly: GCF_053477565.2. NCBI lineage: Eukaryota > Viridiplantae > Streptophyta > Polypodiopsida > Schizaeales > Lygodiaceae > Lygodium > Lygodium microphyllum. The sequence goes on along the minus strand of NC_141146.1, from coordinate 3,102,804 downwards.
AACAAGAAGATGAATAATAAGAAGACCAAGAAGGAAATATATAAGGAGCCTACTTGATACATTTGTGGCAAGAAAAGTCATTGGGAGAAAGATTTCTTCAAGAAGGACAAGAAGTACATAAAGAAGGAGAAAGCATTGAAGGACTCAAGAATGGTAGCTACTCCTTCATCAATAGCATTCCTTCATTTGGATGTGATTGATGATTTGACACCTGCGGCTTTTGATGTGGCTTTTGATGGCCCCATAGCCTAATGAGTGAATCATAGATAGTGATGGTTCTTGCCACATGACTACTTCTTCATATGGGATTTCCTATATGCGACCTTTGCATGGTTAAATACTCATAGATGACACCTCTTTAGCCTCAATCAAAGGCAAAGGTGATATGCAACTGATTCTAGGTCAACATGGTAGCGTTCACACATTAGATTTACTTAATATGCAGGCTTGCACTATCACTTGCTTTCAATCTACATTAGAAACTTGATCTATTTCCACCATCTTTGCTCCATTTCATGCTCAAATAGCTTGCATTTTGGTGGTTTAACCCTACGTTTTCAATTATTTTGTATGTCCACAAGTTGGACAACTGTCTTTTTAGGTATTTTTTTGGTATTCCTCCTATTCTAGCTATGTTTTGATCCTTCTACAAAGTAGTGGTCATCTTTTTCTATTCTGATTTTGTGTCTTACACTATGCATAACTCTTGTTTGTGTAGTGTCATCTTTTTCTATTTTAATTTTGTGTCTAATTACACTATGCATAACTCTTGTTTGTGTAGTGTGTATTGTCTTTCCCTCTCTCTCTCTCTCTCTCTCTCTCTCTCTCTCTCTCTCTCTCTCTCTCTCTCTCTCTCTCTCTCTCTCTCTCTCTCTCTCTCTCTCTCTCTCTCTCTCTCTCTCTCTCTCTCTCTCTCTCTCTCTCTCTCTCTCTCTCTCTCTCTCTCTCTCTCTCTCTCCGTGGTTCTCTTGTTTGCTTTATCTTCTCCTCCTATTATAGAAGATTTGGATTACAATAATTAGGAGGAATATATGCTTTCTTGGAACTAAAATGATACACGTGCATATTGAGCTCTACTTTGATGCATTTCTAAAGAGGTCCTTCCGACTATTACCTCCTATAAAATTGCTTCAAAGGTATGGGACAAGTTGCAAATTTTTACGCGGCTCCTTCCAACATGCATGCAGTGACCCTCTATGGTCAACTCCAAGATATTAAGTTTCAACCTAAAGGTAATGTCTATTCTTTCTTGCTTCATGTGACATAGATCATGGATTAGCTTTGGCATATGCAATCCACTCTTCTAGAGGCACATCTAATGGGGATTGTACTCTATAAGATTCCTCCAGAGTTTGATGGACTGGCCCCAATGCTTTGCATGCTTGGACTTCTTCACATCCAATGAGCTTTACTCATATGTCCTCAATGGTGCTCAAGAATGAGGCATCTTTGCAAAAAAAAGGAATGCTTCCATCTCTATATGGTGGCTAGGATGAGGCCTTTGCAGCTTTAGAGAGGTGTGATAGGAAGATGAAGTCAAAGAGATAGTGTTACCAGTATGGAAAGAAGGAATATCTACACCCAAGGATTGTAAGAAATTAGCAACTTCACTGAAGAAAAAGGAGAAGAAAAGGCAAGATATGGATTCTTCTAATGTGTCGTCTTCATCTTCCTCAAAACAAACTCTACTCCTCTAGAAAAGAGAAGTCCAAAGCATGGAAGGGATCATCTTCTATCGAGAAAGGGAAGGACTTGGAAAACCCTCCTACTACTACTTTGTAGTGTAGGTGTTGTGATCATATCTCACAACTCTTGAGTACCAGAGAGGGAGTGTGAGAGGGTGCTAAGGTGGGGCGAGTGAGCCTCATCTATGCACCTATACAATTACATAGGATCTAGAGGGGGCATCCCTAAAGCATCAATGAAGTTTGGTAGGTTGAAATCTTGGAGCTAGGATTGACATCTAGGTTCAAGATTGGCTATTTCTTGACAAAGAGTGGGATTAGCTCCTAGTCCAATCTTAGATGAGGGGACACTATGGCAATCTAGCTGAAGGTGGGGATTCCATGGTCACATATTTAGATGTACTTTTGACAGGATGGTAATGTATGCTACTATGAGACGTTGTTAATAGACATAGAGAGCTATTATGATTCTTCTTTATTTTCAAGAACTACTATGATTGGCATCAACATTAGGTTCTCTCCAAGGCACCTTGGTGGTGGCTTGATCACACTACTTAGGTATCCATGGTCCTATTCTGAAAGTCATTATTGTATGTCCTATGATGAGTCATTACTATTTTATCATTTATTGTACCAATTCACTCATTATCTAAGAGAGGATATTAGCAAATAGTAAATTCATGTGTGAGTCTATGCTTGTGCTTGTAATCTAGGCATCTAGTGATGTGGTCTGCAATTTTGATGCCAAATTATTTTGGTCGTTTACTAGCTAGTCGACTACATTCATGACTAGCCAACCTATATTTTTTGGGCCACTAGATGTTGACCAGCATGATCATGATTTTGGGCCTATGTATAGGCTACACACTCCATCCTCCATTCATTCAGTGATTCAAACACTTGCAATCTTCCTAAGCTAGTTCTATTGTAGAGACGGATTTTAGTGTGAGTGCCCACACAACTAGTGATTCACTATTGCACACAATTGTCTCATGTTTTGTATATGGCTTCCAAAACATATATCTGAGTTCTTCTTTACAATCTTGTGTTTTCTCTTTCTTCTCTCTAGTGTTTTTCCATTATCACAACATTCTTCTTCACTTCCATTTCTGCATCCACTTCTAATATGCTCCATCTTTAATCGTCACCAACAATGCTTGGTGCTCCATTATTAGGAGGCAAGCTCCATGTGGGACTGAGCTCAAGGACCTTAAAGAGGATGACTAAATAAAAACACAAAGTGGCTTACTTGTTACTAGATATATATTGTGAAGAGAGATTGCCACTCTTGCCTTCTTCGACCTCAAAAGTCATCTCCAGTGAAAGGATCTTTACATGCAAGTCTATAACCTATTATAGCACATGTATGGAATGTAATATAAAGCAATGTCTCTTCCCTCACTCCTTCTCTAACTATCTATCTTTATTTATCCCCCATTCTCTTTATATCCACATATCTCTCTCACGCTCTCTCAATCTAATTCTCTCCTTTTTCTCACTCTCTCCCTATCTTTATCTAACACTTACCATCTCCCTATCTGACTCGCACCTTCTTTGGGAAAATTTGGCTTTGAACAAGATCTTAAAAACCATCTCAAAGTTTGCAAAGGGTCCAAGTGATATGTAACAAGTGATGAATTGGACACAAGTAAGATTCGATTGGTTCAACTATGGGTGTCTTTACTTCTGCTATGGTGTACATGCAATGAAGTCTAAAGGCTTGGTGCAACTCTTGCTATCCTTGGGATTGAGAATGGTATAACTGAATAAACACCATATTAGAGAATTTGGGAATTTCCTAAGTTTCAATTTCAAATAAGTGATAAATATTTGACCATGTGGCTAAATCATGATCCATATTTGAAATTGGGATTTGGAAAGGTAGCATATATAGCATTTAGGGTAGACTCCACCTTTAAGTAAAACAATAGGATTTGACCATGTGGTCAAATAATAAAGGTATTGTGGGGTTCCCAAAGTGCATGAGAATTCCCAAATTCATTAATATAGTGTTAATAGAAAAAGCATCACTTAAAGCTTAGTTTTTAGCTTAGCCCTTTTTTCCAACTTTATGCTTTGCTTAGAGGAGGAGAAGGGAGAGAAGATCGTGTAATGAGAGATTGCTGGGGGGAGGGCTTGATCGACTTCTGCTATTCAAAGGAGTAACATTTGTCATCGTAGCTCCATAATCGATGGGTTGTGAAGGCTAGAAGGGGATTATCAATGTCATATGAAGCCAAGGAGATAGATAGCATGAAGCTCTAACTCCTTTGCACCATTAAGAAGGCTTCCGGTCCACTTGGAAAGCCCCACTAATTCAAAACCCTGCATGGAAGAGTTATATCAATCATCCATCAACCCTCCATCGAGCCCTTGGTAATTTGCTATATATATACCTTCTATATCATGTGCATTCACAAGGACTATTTATAAATATCCTTATCTATGAATTGTCCCTTAATAAAACCTAACCCTTTTCCATTCAGTCTGTAAGTAATCCTTTTATATGGGACCCTTCTGTGTATGTAAAAAATGTGTAAAAATGGTATATTAAAAATCCCTTATGTTGAACCCACGTGATACATACATATATTTATGATTGACTTCCCTGGGCATAGACAAAGACAGAGAGAGGGGCCAGAGCATGTGTGTTTTTCTTTGTTCTACCTCTCTCTGGTGTTATGTGTATAGTTGGTGCCCCGTCCTTTTGCCACCACTGCATGCAGCCGTCACCCATGCACTGTTGCTGCAACCATCTTTGGATGGCGCACTGACTTGACTTAACCTCTGAACGTTTTCTACCTTTGCTTAGACATTCACCCTCGGCTCTCGATTTGAAAGGGAACATTCCAATAGCATTTCTTGTCACTTATGACATCTAATGTCAAGAACTTGGATCATACGAGAGACTCTTCCTATGTCAATCTTCTTGAAGCTTAAGAGGTTATTGGCCTTTATATTGGGGAAAGATCGAACCCCCTTTGAAGAATCTTGTAACCTTCAAATTTGAGGATTGAGAAGTGATACTTATAAATGAAGAGGATTGATGGAGATCGTAACATAAAAAGAAGATATGAAGGATGAGATTAGTGCAAAAAAGGAGCAAGGTGATAACTTTGTCAACAAAAGGATCGAAGCTAGATGCCTAGGATGAGAATCCTAAGAAACTAGCTATAAGCCTCTCTTTGGAAAAAACATATTCATTATGCTTAGTGGAGACGAGAGGTATCTTTGGAAACTTGTTATTAGTATGTAAGGTCTATCCATGAAAATCCAATTGACTTCTTGGAGCATGAGAGGCTTATACTCTAAGAAAACAAAAATGATCATGGTTTTTTCAAAAGGTGTAAACAAATTATTTTGGGATTGCAAGAAGTCAAACTTGGTAATTATGATATTTGCAAATATATTTTAGCAATGTTACCCTTCAAAGGTCCACAGAAGGTAAAGCTTGCACATTTCTTTTGATTAAACTAACCTATCTTTCATGTGCACTTATGATTGTGGGAATATCTTAGTGGTTTGAGAGTAGTTTGTGTTATGACTAACAATATGTGTAGAGGTGATTTATTTCTATGCCCAATAACTTTGCAGAAAGGGCTCAATGCTAGAAAGTACTTTAGGAATTCTCACTAATGAAAGCATGGTCCTTCTTGGTGATTGGAATATGATCATCTTCGTTGAAAGTAGGTCTCATGGATAATCTTTTGTTATTAATGATTAAAAAGTGTATTAAGAACCTTAGATGCATTGAGATGTCCCCCCATCCTAGTGGGGCTAGAAAGGGAACATTTAGTAATCACCCAATTTCTTATCCTAAGTAGCATCACTGGAATCCTATGAAGTTTACAAGCTTAATAAGTTAGCTTGCTTCTCAATCTACCTAACAAGAGAAAAGTCTAGCTTGACCCACAAGGATATTCCACCTAAGGTTTCCCATGACTTGTATGGTTGGTCAAAGCTAGAAGCGAGCTTACATCACACTTACTCCAATGAGAATGAGAGGAAAGGAGGAGTAGAACATCAAGCCCTCTACCTGTAAGGCATAATCTCACCTTAGACCCCATAAAATAGTAGTACTAAGTTGCTTCTAAGACACAAACCCTAAGCAAGTCAACACATCAACCCTATTAAATTGATTCATATTTTAGAAGCATCTGAGTTCTTGAGTCTGCCCTTCCCTACGACACTTACATCAAGAAAGTAGGCCATTTGCTTCCCACACACATACTCAAGATATTATCTAGTCTTTTGATTAATCCTACTATGTTTAGTTACAATATATACAAGTAGCTTCATTAATTACATGCACTAACATAATGTTCATACGCACAACCTAGGCACAAAGACCAAAACAATGAAATCAATCCCTTCAAGCAAACTTTTATTCCAACCAATGAAAATATAAAGTAGTTGGTTGAGTTTTCCCCTATACCACATAATCCATCATTATTCCTAGCTACCCTAAGGGTCTTCTAGAATCCATCAAGCTCACATTGTACCTCTCTCTTCTTTGATATCAAGGTTGTTATCCCTAGAGCCCCATAGGCTAGCCTCAAAGTTCTTGTGATTCTTAGGAATAAAATCACAACTACAAAGAGGCCTCTCATCAATGGGCTAGTCTTAAGACTTGTGACAATAAGTAGTTCTTAGGAGTAGCCATTCTTGCCCCTTTGTCCTCTATGCAAACCATTTGATCAACGTCTCTTTTTGAAAAGTAATTCCATGGCAAATAATCCGACTTGACTTAGATATCCATTCTAGACTAAGGAAAACAATCCTCGTATAAGCAATTCCTTTTATTAAACTACTTCAATTATTATAAACAAATAGTCATCATGATCTCTTGGAATATACATGGACTCTCGATCTTGATTAACATGTAGTATATGAGACCCTTTTAATTTAGCTATGACAACATATTGAAATATGATTTCTCCCATTTTTAAATGCTTGTGTATAGTGATAGTGGATCAAGCATGATTTATTTTATCAACATATGCCATTGGGTAGGTTTGGCCAGTGGTGGATCACACCTTCAATAATAAAGTACATTGTTACCTCCATATCAAGACCTACCACTGGAAAGATTAAAGCCAGTGGTGGATCTCACCTTCAATAATAAAGTACATTGTTAAACCCTTACTTCCTTCATTGAATATCAACATACAACACAACATGTTGATTCCTACAATGACTCAATCTCTGAAAGTCAATGAAGAGTTCACTACTAAAAACAATGACATCAATTATATTGTTGATATATTTGAGCTTGTGTGCTACTAGTGCTTAGTAAGCTTACACATTTATAATTATAAGCATTTTGATAGCATTTAGTTTCTTATTACATTGTGTTCAAGATAGCATTATGTTAACAAATGTTATTGTATATAATTTCTTATAGCTTGTGGTTGGTTCTAATCTCATAAACAATGCCTAATGCAAACTCATATAGGTCCAAGCTGACAAGATAATAGACATGAATAGTAGGGATCTATCCCATACAAGAGGCAAGATCCCTACTTTCTTTTTCCTTTTCATTCATCAGTATATGTGACAATAAGTCGTTCTACACATATTAGTATATGCATCGATAATATCTTTGATCTTTTGTGATGTATATTCCAACATATGTTCCGTTGCACATACCAACATAAATACCTAACTACTTACACCAAAGCTATTATCGTCATGTATTTCCATGGCAGGGCTTGACATTATTCAAAAATTTTGCGTGAATTTATGTCTTAAAAATTGTGAACATATAGCCTTCATATTTGTAATGCATGGATTCAAAGATGTGTGTAACTTTGGCAACTTATTTATGATAAGGATAAGGATCCTAAACTATGACTTAGTATAAGTATTACCATGTAGCGGGAGAATGTTCAGCCCATAGCCTCAATCTAACACCAAAACCTCATTATTGGCCTGAAACTAGCACCTCATGAAACTAGTGTGACCCTTGTGTCATCTCAAGCTAGAGAGAAAATTTGAGCTCAATTTTGGGTTGATTTTAATCTTGATTGAGCTGAAGAGCTAATCAGCATTGTAATCACTTCTCCGTACGCCCTAAAAACCATTCCAAATTAGCTATCCATAGCACTATCAAACCACATTCTTCAACAATTCCATCGCTAACTCCAAATTACCCACAAAAACTCCAATATATTCTAGAGGTGAGATTAGTACTTTAGGTTTAGAGTGTCCTAAATCATTGATTAGATTCAAAAAAATATTAGAAAATTGTCAAACTCATTGGAAGCCGATACATAGAGTTGTTAAAGCACGAATAGCTAGTCTATTGGAATGAAGCAGATTCAAGTAAAGAACTTACATTCCAAAATGTGCCCTATGTAATGTGTGAAGGAGTCTAGGATCGACAATTTTTCTGCACCATAAATGTGGTCCCATTACTTGTCATGCAATAGGATTAATATTAAAGCTTAAGCATGACCTACCTAGGTTTTGTGTGGTAGAACCCAGCTTAGCACTATCTTAGGGGCCAAGTGAGATTATGCCTTATGGGCAAAGGGATTGACATTTTACTCCCCCTTTTCTCTCACTCTCATTGAACCAAGTGCGGTGCTAGCTTCAATGAGTTTTGATTGTTCCACACGTGGGTTTCTTGACACTAGAATGCTATTTAGGAGTCCTAATTTGAGTCAATAGGATTCTAGGTTAGTCCTTGTAGGTCAAACCAAGTGCTCCCCTTACAAGATAACTCAATAGTAGTAACTTAATTATCTAAGAATTTTTGTTCCATGGGATCTATGTGGTGACACTTGGGACAAGCGACTAGGTGACTACCCATCGCTTTTTCCTATTTATTCCAAGTGGATACATCTCAATGATGATTTTCCAAGGAGGAGGGCTTGACCCCTTGTTCATCACTACATATAACTAGTTATTTCTACTAGTGAAGCTCCTTCCAACAACTAATTACACCCTATGAAGATGGACTTCTACCCTTATTTTTTTTATGTGAATACAGACATCAACCATGTGGCAATTATTTGGCTACACATTCAAGCAATGTTGCTTCCATCATCTTTTATAGCTATGCTTGAAGATAATAAATAGCAAAGTTGCTATGTGTACCTACCTCTTATTCCCTAAGTCCTCGATTATACTTTGTGAAGCTATCAGGGGATATTTACTAACTAGGGGTTGTGTCCAAGGGACATTGCACCCTCTTTCCAAACCATAGCTACCATTCTTTACCAAAGAGAGAGAGAGAGAGAGAGAGAGAGAGAGAGAGAGAGAGAGAGAGAGAGAGAGAGAGAGAGAGAGAGAGAGAGAGAGAGAGAGAGAGAGAGAGAGTGTGTGTGTGTGTGTGTGTGTGAGAAAATAATTCACCCTAGGAAGGTACACATATACCTTTAATGCACCTAGGGGTCCTCAAGTTAGATATACCCAATAACTTTGGTCAATATACTCCATATCTAAACCCCTATCCCCTCTTTTTTGCCACTATATGGCCTCAAGGCACATCAAAGGCAAGATATACCAAGCTTGCTCAACCTAGCACCCAAGGAATTGGACCACAGAATAAAACTTACACCAATTGGGTCCTTAAGTGTGGTGCAACATTCCAAGTTTGCTTGGAGTTCCTCAATCCATCTCCTAGTCACACTTGCCTAGGCATAACTTCACATTGCACAGTAAGAAAGTCTCACCCTAGTCACACTTGCACAAGCATAACTTCACATGCACAGTAAGATAGTCTCACTCCAAGGAGTGCACACTCTGATTGCAGGTATACTAAAGACCATAAAGATAATCCAACAACATTGGCAGCCACATATTCTCTAATCCTCCAATCTTTCATTTCTTATACAACAATAATATACATACAAAGTCATCAACTACATCTTTGAGCCATCACTTACCAAAGCAATGAAGACAATCCCAACATCTTCATCAAAGACAACTACCATTCCTCCAATAATGCTACTATACCATGGTTGTCCCCAATATAAAGCATCTATCCTCCTTGGTGCTAAGTGGCAAACTAACACTCATCTAGATGGGGGGTAGTGTTAATGGCATTCTTTGAAGGACAATTCAAAGAAAGTCAAAGTGCAAGTGTTGGAAGTTTCTTTGAAGTATGTATTAATTCGTTATCTTCATCAACATTATTTCTTGGGCACTTGTATTTTTCAAAATAATGTTATGTTTGTAATCATATTATTTTGAGAGCCAAGCTCACTCTTGTATAAATATTAGTAGAGCTGCAAGGATATAAAGATTATGGCATGGAACTTCTATTCACCTTAGTTGGAAGAGGTCCAACTGATATAAGATGTATGCATATATTAAAAGAAAAATGTCAATAGCCTAAAAAGTGAAAAAGGGTGCCAAAATCTCAAACCCATATATAAAAGCTAAAAAGTGAATAGAGGAGCTCATTCTTGTGTGTAAACCTTTGATAGCTCTATTTCTTGATTCTACCTTATCCTCTTGTACACCTTGCGACAAAGATATAGACAAACACAAAGACTGAGACAATGTGTGTATGTGTGTGTGTGTGTGTGTGGGATCATTATTGGAACAAGCTCTTCTCCACCTCTTTCTCCTTCTTTTTTTTCCTCTCTACATTTGTCTCTTCATGGAGCATTCATGGATTGAATTTGGAGCTATGGATTAGCATATCCAAATCAAGGGGAGTACTATTTGCATTGTGGAGCCATTGGCAAGCCAAGTGAGCATTCTATTACAACACCTTCACAACCCCTCAATTCTAGTCTTGCATTTTTTGCTTTTTTGAGTAGGAAGGAGATCGCACAATTGGGTTGAGAAAGAGTGTAAGGAAGCTAGGTGAAAGATAACTTAGCTAATATGGTTGGAACTCTTGAAAACAATAAGAGCTCCATCCCATTGTTGTGTATAATAGCCAAAATTTATCATATCACAAAGAATGTAAGAAGTGGATGTATAATGCTCAAAAAGGCTTTAATCAAATAATAGTGTAGGTAAATTAATCTTTTCAATTTCCATTTGTGCAAACTTATTGTGTGTCTTATTTATTTCATTTCATTTATTAATGACATTTGCATTTCATGTCATTTGACTAGGATTCTCCACAATACTCTTTTCCTAACGTATATTTGCTAAATAAAGGCATACTAATGTGGAGTGTTTTATGACATTTAACATCCCATGTCCCTCTTTGCTAACCACAATCCTAGTTCGAGCTCCCTCTCGACTTTCACTTTAAATTTTGCATAAAAGATATCTTTTATACACTTGGGAATTCGGTTTCACCATGTAGAGGTTTTTAGTGCTTTGATATTTAGAAACGTTGCACGAACCTCAAGAATCATCAAAAAGCCTTCCAAATTTTCTCAAATATTCTTCTTAATTCCAACAACTCTCAAATGAGGAAAGCATGTGCTACAACAAATGAGTTATATGAATGCTTATTAAGCTTGGAGAATATACTTATAACAATGACTATCAAAACATATATGGATTACTAACAACAACATGGATGAAAAAGAGATATGCATACCATGTTTCAACTCAATTCCAAAATCATTGAGCCAAGTCCTACATCTTCCAATATCTCTAATTGGAATTCTCATGGGTTTCACAAATAAAATGTTTATTAATACATTTCCCTAGGATTTTATTCAAGTAGTAACTACAATTTCACAATCAATTATTCATCAAAGTTCCTCCAAAACATGGAGAGGATGGACAAGGACATATTTAAGAAAATGATGCATAAATATGGATCTCCAAAGAAATCCTTGAACACTTATTATTACTTGATGTCTAAGTGGTAACCCGAATTTCACAATCAATTATGCATCAAAGTGCTTCTAAAACCTGGAGAGGATGGACAAGCATGTATATAGAGATATGATGCGTGAATGTGGATCTTCAAAGAAATTCTATAACACTTTTTATTGTATGATGTCTATAGGTATATAGCATGATATGGCTCTTCAAATGTTGACAAATGTAGTTTGTATAATGAGAAAGGACATTGATATGGAAGGCTAAAAATATATATGCATGAATTGGAACAAAAGTATTGTAAGGAAAAAATGGAAATCATGACAATATATGCAAAATTGAATGGTCTTATGTCAAGTCATGTGCATAACCTTTAGTTGCATGCATAAATGAACATTGTAAGACTATAAATACAAAAACATTTGTTAAACATCTTCAAAAGTTAATAAGTTATGTAAATGAGAACATGAAAGGCTTCTAGACTCTCAAATAAATAGATCTTCAAGAGGTTATGTAAGACACTCTTTCATCAACTATATAATTGTGGATTCAAGAGCAAAAATTAATCCATATTTTCATACTTATATTTACTTGTGTCAAATCAATCTTTTGGCACAATGTAGCTAGAATTTCTTATGTGGGGCATACATGAGGTCTTTAATGCATTTTCTAGTCACTATTTTGAAGAGCCATGAACAAATCAAATGGTATTTTCTCATTTTTATCAAAAGGTTTAATGAATCTATAGAGTTCCATCATACACCATTTCTCATGCAAGAGGTACTAGATTTCAAAGACCAAGGTTATTAGATTAATTGGTCACTCAAACTTTTGCACTTTTGTTTTTTGACTTGATAAATGAAAATCCATTTATGCAATATAAGGTATATCCCATCATGAGTGAGTATCACATGCCATGGAAAACCTTTGTCTAAAAAGTCTTACTAATAAAATAAGGTACACCCCATGAAGAGAGTGATCAACTAATGATGGAATTGAACTATGGAAACATTCAATTTGACCAATTATTCAATATTCAAAAAAATATCTTCCGCGGATGTCAAGCGGCAAATAAATGTCTTAGTGTACTTTGAACATCATGAGTATTCTAAGAAAATATAACATGTTTGAGTTTAAGAGATTTAAAAATGAGTCTACCAAATTCAAGAAAAAAGACATCCCATTCAAGATTTGGTATTCCAAACAACTATAGCATATATACAAATATATATAAGCATGTATGCATGTTAAAATATTGAGGATGCATGCTAGGGTGGATCACTGATGAGCAAGTAGACAATCATAATGAGACATAAGTAATGACAAAGAAGAACAACATATATTATTCAAGCATAATGCAAGTACAACTAAAAGAGAATGATGGATAGATTGAGTGTGCGGATGAGTGTCTTTTATAGGCTTACAATAGGTGGTATTGGTAGGTGGAAAAATGTGAAAAGGGACCATGGTATTCACCAACTGTGGTTTTAATACACCATGTATACATGACCTAGTCTAAGGCTTTATTTGCAATGTGATCCTTTGCATTGTTGTTCATTACAAAAGGGCTATAGAGTGGATGTGATTGCACATTTCTCAACATCCCTCCTCAATCACAACCAAGAAAGGCACTGAGTATACAAAGGCTGTCATGAGTAGAACCTTGCTAAGTGTAGACATGGAAAGAAACAACCATATAAGGCTAGAGGTTGTCATAAGGACTCACTAAGTGTGTAGAGGTTGTAATGTGTAAATGTTACATGAGGAGTACAAGAGCTTATGGTAAGAACATTAGGCAAGTACACATTTAAAACCTAAAAAAGTCTATCAGAAAATGAGCTAGAAAGGAGGGATTGTTGAGTCCTATCCTTTTGTTCTTGGGTGTCTTCCTCTTCTTCTTCTCCATTTTTCTATTCATCTTCTTTGACTATTGCAAGATATGCTCTTTGAGATCTTTTCCTAGCATGACAAAACTTCTCAATATGTCCAGTTCTCTTACAAAAATCACAAACTATGTCCTTCTTCCCTTTGTCCTTCACATAGAGGAGTTGTTGGTCTCCTCTTGGGTTTCTTGCTTCTCCTTTACTCTTGATCTTATTTTCCTATTCAATGAGAAAAGCTTTGATATCCACAACTTTTGGCTTTGGCATGTTGATTAATGTGGTAGACACATCATCATACTCAGGTGAAAGACTTTTGAGAAGTACTCCAATGCAAATATCTTTATCCATCTTCAAGTTGACTCCTGCAAGTTGTGTTAATAAGCTTTCCATATAATTCAAATGAGTTATAAGTGAGGTATTACTTTTCATGTCAAGCCTAAAAATTTCAATTAGCAAGTCATATTTGGAGGATTTCAAGTGAGCTCCAAACAAGGTTTCTAACCGATCCCATGTTGCTTGAGAGGTTTCACAATCATCAACATGATGAATGTAGCTATCATCAAGTTCAAGCTTGATAATAGCTTGAGCCTTATCGTCATTTTTATCCCATATTACTGAGAGTGTAGCTTCCCTTGGTTTCTTCTCTTGACCACTTATGATTGACCACAGGCCTTTCTTCATCACAAGATTAGTTTGATCCTAGTTTGCCATGTGTGGAACCCGATACCCTTGAATCGGCATGAGGGTGAATCTTTGCCCATTTTGTTGGAAGGAGCAGTAGCAATTAACTAAGAATAGACTAGCAAGCGAGTTGAAGTTGTGTCAAAAGACACAAAAAGCACTAGTGCCAAAAAGCACTATGTGAGTATCAAGAGATTGATGTTCAATCTCGAAGTTGAATCCCTTTCTTGCTTATTTGATGTAAGAGCTCTACTAGAAACTAAGTGTTGGGGAAGATTAGGGAGTTAGTGACTTGATTTGAGCCAAAGGAGCGAGAGAAAGAAGTGAAGCATGAGCTTGAGGTTTGATAGCTATGGCTACCCTCTTTAGTGTTTTATAGATGACTGATTTTTTGGTCACAACAACTTGTAGAGGCAATCATTTGATGAATCCTTTGATGGGGAAAGAGCTCATGATCCAAACTTCAATTGCCCTATGAAAATCATCAGCATCTCGGCATGTCTAACTCACAGCAGCAATACGACCAGAAATGGCGCAGGAAATGGCAGCGGACAGAGAAAAGGCACAATGTTGGAGAGGAGAGACACCAATGTCACACTGTGAAGTGATAGGCAAGAGCACCTAGAGCAAAGTAAGAGTTCTCCAAAAGAGAGAAAATGCTGATAATGCTTGGGAGGAGAGATTCAAGCCCTCCAATGAAGGTGGGTGGCTGTGGAGGTAGGTGAGAGATTCCTGGGAAAATGAAGGGAGCAAAAAATTCAAACTAAAATGACCTAATTAGTGGCCTAATGACTCGTTAGCATTGAAACCCGTTCTTATACCATGTTAAAATATTGAGGATGCATGCTAGGTTGGATCATTAATGAGCAAGTAGACAATCATAATGAGACATAAGTAATGACAAAGAAGAACAACTAATATTATTCAAGCATAATGCAAGTACAACTAAAAGAGAATGATAGATAGATTGAGTGTGGGGATGAGTGCCTTTTGTAGGCTTACAATAGGTGGTATTAGTAGGTGGAAAAAGGTGGAAAGGGACCATGGTATTTACCAATTGTGGTTTTAATAAACCATGCATACATGGCCTAGTCTAAGGCTTTATTTGCAATGTGATCCTTTTCCTTGTTGTTCATTACAAAGGGGCTATAGAGTGGGTGTGATTGCACATTTCTCAACAATGCATGCACATATGTGTGTGTGTATATGTACGTACATATATACACAAAGCGCCTTTAGAATATTCTTGTTAGATTGATATTGTTGATATCTAATTCATTGATTTACTACACAAGTTAAATGTATGTGTCCATACATGTGCCCATTCTGAGCTTTCGTGCTTGTGAGCATCAATAATATCCTAGGTACTATTTTGGTGTATATGGCTATATATATGTATTGGGTGGGGGGGGAGAGGGGGGGATGTGTGTGTGTGTGTGTGTGTGTGTGTGTGTGTGTGTGTGTGTGTGTGTGTGTGTGTGTGTGTGTGTGTGTGTGTGTGTGTGTGTGTGTGTGTGTGTGTGTGTGTGTGTGTGTGTGTGACATTTCCCTTCAATAAAAACTTGAATCATATAGATTATTGAAACTTTAATAAATTATCTTAAATAAATTGGTAAAATAAAATAAGTGATATAATACATAACATTAAATCATCAATCTAAGGGAAAGCACAAAATAAACTAAATAATATATCTACATTATTATGAGAAAATATCATCATATTTTTAAAATGATAAACTATACAAATAAATAAAATATGAAATTTTTAAATAAGTAGTAACTAATTTGAGTATAATAAAACATGTTATTTAAAATTTCAAAATAAGAGCACATAGATTTTGAAAACATAATTGAGGAACTAAAACAAACATATCAAATAATGTATAAATTAAAAATAAACAAAAAGAATAAATCTAAAATTTATTTTAAAATTATAATCTCACAAAGCTCCTAAAGGATAAATTGGCATTGAAACAACAATTGGACTCCTTTGATTTTAATTAGACAAACCTTTGATACTCCAAACGGTCTTACCTTTGTTCCATTGGGTAGTGTAACATTGAAACATGCTTCATCTACATGTGGATTGCACCTGCTAACCCCTACCCCTATATCCACAATCCCTTTTTTTGGTCATGTCACCCAAGACATTTACTTTTGCAAAGTTTCCACCCCATGATTTAGAGGAAGGCTAGGAATGTGTATGTTTGTGTCACGGCCTTATGTGACCCCTATTTTCGATTGCATTGATTCTATACAAAGTATTCTAGAGAGTACATTTCTCTCTTCAATAATTATCCTAGCGGTAGAGTCACTAGAGTTGAGGTTATGGTGGTTAACAGGCTTGCACATGGCCCTTTCTACTCATTCCATTCTACATTTTACTCCTAGTCCTTGTGACCAAGCTAGTCTCAAGTAGCTTGGCTTTGTTTGTGAGGTAACGTAAGCGGTATTTCATGGTCACTTGAACTTTAAATTTTGAGGAAAACAAGTGTGCTTACACTTGAGAGATCCTGCAACTCATCTTCTATGTGATCAGTGTCGCATCTTGAAGGTGCACATGCACCTCCTTTATCCAATTTTTTACCCTATCCACAAGCTCTAGCTACTAGTTTGGATCCAATACTCACCCACTTTGGTGCTTCTCTTCTCCTTTGTTCTCGAGGCAGATGTTTCATCCTCTACATCAAGTGCATGCATGCCTCGTGTCAATGTTGTGGCACTATCAGTTTTGAGTATCAATTTGCTTCAGTCCTTTCCTATTTTTCTTGCCTAATGATGATGAAGTCTCTAGATTGTTAGGCCCTAGACTAGAGCATCACATTAAGTGGAATAGGTGTGGCCTCCTCATCAGGTATCTCAACATTGAAAAGTCCTAGAGGTACATATGGCACGGTTTTGTTGAACTAATGGGAGGCTTGTGTCTCAAGCAACCGACATATAAGTGTGTAACACCACACTCTAGCCATCTCAAGTTGGCCTTATTCTTACTCATCAAATCCTTCGATGATTTATGCCTTGGGTGGCCACACATCCAACAAGTGAGAGGCTCTTAATATTGGTTGCTTCCCATACCGTGACCTCACCCTATACCCAAGGCCATGATAGGAACTGACCTAAAGTCCATCAACACTGGATACCCATCTTCGTTATATGTGACATAGGGATTCATGCATGATTCCACTTTGGTTGGTTCCTCCACAAAGTGTACTAGTGCATCACTTGGTGGGTACATTACCTATATGAAACAACGGATAGAATATGAGCAAGGAGTAGAGAACGAACAACAAATATGAGAACGGAGACTGCTTTAATTTCAAACGAACTAATACAAAAATGGCTCTATCCACCCGTGCACTTCCACTATGAAGCTTAGATGGCGATCCATACAAATGATAAGCGAAGAGCTTAAGGGTAGTTGGAAAAACTCTAACTGGGGTTGACGATAACTTTAGAAGGGTCTTCCTTTTGTAGCCCAAGAAGGTAGTCTAGTCGGCATGTCCAACCATATTATGAACCTTCCCTAGTTGGCCAAGGAATATTCCCTTCACTGTCAAGCCGAGGGCGCTACCCATGGACCCTAAAATAGGGGCCCCTAATAACTCCCACACCTTGCAACTCAATGCATTATGCCTCAAGTTACTACCATTGTAACTACTCTATTTAACCCAAAGGCTAGATTCATAAAGGTCACCTCTTTGCCATCTGGTCATATAGATCTCATCTAACATACAAGTCAAGACCCACCCAATGTTCATGCTCACACATGGCTTCTCCTCATAATGGGGACCTTACAACTTAGAGCACCATAGATCATGGTGGCACCTTATGAGGATGGGGCATTGAGCATATCTGACATATTGGTCATTGGGCACAAGGAGTGCAAGCAGTGCCCCTCTTTCATAGTCAAATTGCCTATTCAATGAGTAATATAGCAATGGATAAGGTTGAGGATACAGAAATCTTTGCAGCAGGCGACAATGCATGGCCTCGTGGCCCATTCTTCTACATCTTGTGTAGGTGTGTGGTTGAGGACCCATACACTCTTACAAAAGATATTGGCTGCCACAATGGACATATTAGATATGCGGTCAATCCTATCCAATGTCTCTTTGCATACTAGAGTTACTTGCTAGTGCCTTGTAGAGTTCTTCATCATTAATGAATATAGTGGAGACCACCTTCCAAGTGGGTTGTTCTGCTATTGGAATTCCTTTGTAGAGACTCACCACGTAAGTGATGTAATCACGGATTTTCTCTTTGTCCTTTTGACTCACATTCATCAGTTTGACAATTATTATCCGCGTATCTTACTTTCTTTGGGATATCAAAATCATTGTATTCAATGTCATTGAGACTAGTGAACCAAGTATCCCCTTTTTCTCCCAGGTTTTCCAAATGTATAAATGATGCACACAATTTCATGAAAGCCTCTTTAGTTTTTGCATATTATAGGGAAATGATCCTCATGGCCATGAAAAAGTCTCTTATAAATAGGGGTGGAAGCCTACTTTTCGACACCTAGAAGGAGATGGCATAAAACTTATAGAAAAATATATCCTCCCACTTCAAATGAATAAATTGTACATGACACCCTATTCTAGAAGTTTTCATAGATTTTTAGGATATTTACAATAAATAATATCCAAAATATAAAAAATATGCTAGTTTTGTTAAAAAATGTAGTATTTTTGGACTATCCATACTATAGACACTTACACTAATGACTAATATGGCTCATAACTCTCGTTTACGTGGTAACTTCCATAACGAGTGGCTACAGTCCTTGTCAATCCAAAAAAATGTCGGGTTACAATCCTCGCGTCTTTTTACTCGAGATTTTCTCTATCTAATGATTTTTGAGTTCTTCAAGTCCATTCTGTGAGAAGTCGAGATGTCACACTCACCCTCCCACTTTTCTCAATTTAGATGTATTAACTAATTGCCTAACATATTTATATTTAAACATATAAAATCAACTTCTTTAGTTTACCTTTTAGAGCAAAAGGCTTATTCACGTAATGTAGAGTCATGACACTCAAACAAAAGAAAAATTATTCTTTGAAAAGTTAGTTATATTTCTCTTGAAAAGTCTTATAGAATTTTACATTCCATCCATACAGAAGAATAATCTAACACCCTGAAGGCTTGTGTGCGTTGGGCTACATCCTAGATGTTGTTGGCCTCATAGGCCTACTCGAATTGTTCCACGAAACTATATAGGTCATCTTCTATGTTTTGTGACTATCGAGATCTTAGTCTAGCTTATGATATTGGGCACAATTCCTAATCTAGCTAGGATGGAGGTAGCTAGTGTAGCGTTATTCCCCCTCATTGACTAAATTATCCAATAATCACCTGGTTAAGAGTTCAACTAGAGTAAGATTTGCTTTGATGCTCGTTCTATGTCAATATTAACTCTCGTTTATATGTGCCTTATGAATGCCAAGATGTGTTGCATTTGGTTAAGCTTGGTCTATTTTCTTTGCCTATCAACTCGTTGCGCTTGGGTAAATCTTGTGACCTACTGCAACAAGTCCTTCCCTAGCCTTCTTTCCTCTTCTATCTTAGTGATGATTTCATGTGTGGTCTACTCGCATGCACTACCTGCACTTTTTGCTCATACTTTGCCAAGAGCTATTGGATTTCGGCTAGAAACTCTCAAGGGTCAATCCCTATGTCACTAATATTTGATCTGAATGTTGACACGGTCACTTTTTATTCTTATGCGACTAAGGTTTTGATTATGCTAATGAGATCCGACAAAATAGCAAATTCTCTCGTGAAAGACACTTCGCCTAGATGCTTGTCCTACAAGGGTTTACTCTCAATTTATGTCCTACAAGGCTTTCAATCCTTTTCAACCAATATGAATATATGTAGAATATTTTTTTATTTTTTTAGACAATAATTTCGTACATATCACCTATGAGGTTAAGGTTACAACAAAACCATCAAGGCTTAGAAACATGTAATGCAATGCTTTGTGATCTTCACATCAACTTTCTTGTTTGACAATTTAACCCTCCTTTGCTCAGGTTGCATGCAGGTTTTGCACCTTGTTCGTCCTAACTCTCTCAAGTCCCAAGGGATCAAGTAGCACTCTTATAGGCTGGTCAGGAGTGCTCTCATTTCTACTTGCGATACTTCTTATATAATCTTCTTGTCCTTCCCTTGTACTGTGCCTGATATGGTTCCACTAGACCCTAGGGTGTTCATGCCCCATTTTTGTCATTCTAGACTCAAGATGACTCACTTGGGTTGCACTAGGTGAGTCATGATGGGGATAAGTGTTGCACCTCCCCACACCTTGCAAGTGCCTCTAGGCACAAGCTTCGAAAATGCTAAGAGTTATTGAGCGTATGGTGAGATGGGAACCTAGAGGTCCAAGGTCGAGGGTGTTATGCCTTAGCACAATTGGATTTGCATGACCTATGGTACCAAAATGGCTATAAGGATTGTCCTTCTTGTGATTGCAGAGACTAATAGCCTAATGGTGGTCATGTGATAGAGTAAAAATCACACCATGGTTATTATATTCTTATGGAATGCAATTTCTCTCAAGCCTTGTCCCTACTATGGTGGTTTTTCTTGCACAATTTCATGTCAATTGACACACTCACAGTTGTAGTAGACTAGGGTTTTGTGGCCCCAAGAGACTCCTAAGCTGTTACGTGCCTTGGTTTCAATGTCACTCCACGCTAGGCATTTTGCAGCCTATTGTCTTGGCTTTTGCTTATTGTGGTTAATAAGTGTCCCCTGTGACTACCATGATGTAGGAGCTTACACAAGGATGCAAGGTCAACAGTGCACTTAATTGCGCAACATAAATTTATCCTTTTAGAATGTTGTGTGTAGAGGATGATGAGAGCTTAGCAACTGATTCTAAGGTGTGTGTATCCTAGCACCACGAATTTGTGTCATGACTCCATGTGTACACCAGTGATGCCCTTTAATACATGTGAAAGTGCATGTTTATGAATCCATATGAAGAAACCCTATTGAGTGTTTGCTTGAGTGTGTTGGTTATCTTACATGCCAATGTGCTTTAGTGCACCTAAATACTCTAGCCTCTTGGGTTGAAGGGTCAATGTTAGCATGCTAGGAGGTGCCTTTTAAGTGTGTGCATATGAGCTAAGACTACATGTATGGGTGCAAGTGCGATTTCTATTTATGTGCCTAATGACACATGTCTAGTAGGTGACCTATCACGTGAGCTTCCCTAGTCACTTCAAGGTTGGCTCACTTACTTAGTCATGTCCAAGCTGCGGACAAGGGCCTTATGTGCCCGTGTTTGAGTTGCACACACAACCATTCATGTTGACAGTCACCAAGGTTATGGCCACCTGATTACTCAAAGTCAAGGCCCCATGTGATAGCCGTCCAAATGACCTCAGGGCCTAATGGCTGTCCTCGAGAGAAATATTACCCAATGGACCTTTAATGGGGAGAGTGTGACCGTTCGAGGGGAAGTTATGGCCCAATTGGCTCTTTTAAATGGTT
Organism: Lygodium microphyllum; assembly: GCF_053477565.2. Classification (NCBI taxonomy): domain Eukaryota; kingdom Viridiplantae; phylum Streptophyta; class Polypodiopsida; order Schizaeales; family Lygodiaceae; genus Lygodium; species Lygodium microphyllum. The sequence continues at coordinate 3,081,308 of NC_141146.1, read as the reverse complement.
GAATGCCACTCACAAGAACTATGAGACTAAAAGGCTCCCAAAATTTTTTTCTCTTTTTTTTTTGGTGGTGTGGGTCTTATAGACCCCTATTAGAGCCATTTAAACCAATAAGTCGTTATTGGCCTATTAAGGCCCTTGTAGCCAATTAAGGTCATTATGCAATAGATTAAGGCCGTTTATGATCAATTAAGGCCGTTTCGAGCGAATAAGGTCATTAAGGCCCTTATGAGACTGTTTAGCGATCAAAAAAGGCCGATCAACATCCGATTTTTTCCTCTCTTTTTTATTTTAAAAGAACAATAAAAATAAGCATGTAAAGAAAGTGCATCCAAGAACTCTCAACATAAGGAATCAAGTTCACACTCTTATTCGTACGTGTGTGTTGATCAAAGAGCAAAGGCCAAAGCACATTTCTGTGTTGTAATCCGTTCAAACACCCAAAACACAAAAGCAAAAGCCAAACACGAAAAGAAAAGAGTGAAAAGTGGAGGCTCTTGAAAAATCGAGAACTAAAAACTACCCATACAAAAGGAAAAAACTTACATCCTATGTCCACAAATTGCCCTTAAGTCCCCAACTTCAGTTTTTCTATTGAAAACCAATCTTAAGAAT